>NC_092233.1:14192741-14272741 GCF_036320965.1 Panulirus ornatus | reverse complement strand
TCGGAAGGATTCGAACCGATCCTTGCATTCAGGTCCATCTTTACTCAAGGGACTGCCTCTTTCCTCGCATTGTCTTCGCTTTGCCACACTGTGTCTTGGAGAAGTCAGGTCATACAAGTCCCTCTTGGTTTTTCACAAGAGAAAGTTTTCAAAAGTAATTATCTTTTCATTCCCAAACACTTTAAGGCGGGTGGACGATATGAAGCATCGTTGTCTCCCATCCTCATCAATTCACATGTACTCGGGTCGAATTCGTCCCCTGCTTCGCTAGCCCTGTGGCCCCCCCAGTACCAAGACTGCCCTCCCAGGGAATTTCAACACTCTCCTCCCCTTCACCAACATTCCCCTCCTTCTCTATCCTCGCGCCAACACCACCATTCCCCCACACCACCTCCTCTTCCACTGACAAGGACCATCCTTAACACTAGGCAAGGTAATGAAACCTTAACGACTCTAACAAGTAAACGAGCTTGTAACGAGTAAAGGGTAATTAAATTATAAGCTTGGATCCTTCAGGGCTTAATGGGCAAGCTGTCAGCGGGGCTTCCTGTCCTTAACTCCTGAGCACGACGGGTGCGATCCCTGAGCAAGAACGGCCTTTGACCTGACGCTGAAAAACAAGGTCAAATGCTACGGCATAAATTTCTAAGTGTCGTACAGTCGTGCTCAGTGGTCGCACCGACGTGCCTCAGGGTTGAGCCTTGTGCCTAATGGTCGTACCATCGTGCTCACGGATCACAAAGTCGTGCTCATGGGCTTACGAAGGTCGTGTCGCGAACCTATGCTCACAGGATCGCAGACTCCAACCCATCCCAGCTCTCGACGGCCTCTCGCCACATCAGCAGCTCGCCGCAAACTCAAGAAAACGAGGAGCGCCGGTTTAAACGAAGAGCATCGGTTTAAACGAGGAGCGCCGGTTTAAACGAAGAGCACCGGTTTAAACGAAGAGCACCGGTTTAAAAGATCTAATTCTCTCTCTCTCTCTCTCTCTCTCTCTCTCTCTCTCTCTCCCCGCGAGACTATTTCACATCACCAGAGCCTTGCGTGATCTTCCCTCATATCAATCCTGTTTAAGCAAAGGGGAAAACACGTCTACGTTACGTTATCGAGCTGGGATATTGTCGCGTTGCCACATCAGACCCCCAACGGTCTGTTCTTCAGCTGTCTGAAGTCCTCTGTATCCCTCCTTAAGTCGCCTTAATGTAGGCGGTGGTCAGAACCACGCGCGCGAGCTCGCGCTCCTGACCCCCTCCACTAGGCTGCAGGTAAGCCTACGGACGTGGGGAGGAGCTGCCGCCACCATCCTCCCCTGGGGGGAATGGACACCACCACTTAGGGGGGAAGGGGTTGCGAACCACATGACAGGAGCAGACATTGGAGGGTAGGGTGGGCGCCTTCCCCTAACCTGTCCCCCTCCCTTGTATGATAACTGGTCCAGGGTTGTCAAAAAGGCGGGCCGCTTGAATTGGCTACACTGTCGCTCTCTCACATAAAGCCTTGTGACCTAAACATATTGTTTATCTGCCAAGAGTAAGTTACTATATATGATTACTATTAGTGTGTTACGGGGGGAATGGGGAGTTTTACACTCCTGCGGGGCCCCAGTCTCTTAAACCATCTCTACTCTCATCAACTCTTTATACTTCTGTATGCTTTCTACACTTGTCATTTCATCATTCAGTCCATTCCATTCATCCATCACTCTATATACTATTGCACAAGTACATCTTTACATGTGTGTGTGTGTGTGTGTGTGTGTGTGTGTGCCGATTCGACTTTCTCATTACACTTTCCACGGGTTTTTGATATGCTAATGAGACAGCAACAGCATGTCGGCGGAGAATTACACACAAACCTCCGGGGTTTTCTTCTTTATGAGCAATCACACTGCCATCATTACTGACACTGAAAACGGGGAGTAATAAGAGGGTTTTGTCGGTGTGTGTGTGTGTGTGTGTGTGTGTGTGTGTAGGTCTGCAACCCTAGCAAAGACGTTCAGACCTTCAAGCAACGAACACCAGCTTCCTCCTCTCCATCCCCTCACCATCCAGATGAAGAGAAAAAAAAGTACATTCAATACATTTTCTTTACACTCCTCATTCAGCATCAAAGGCAATCCCCTTGAAACCTCTACATAAAGGAAGAATAAACAGCGTACAAAGACAAAAACCAGAGGGAAGGTTAAGACTATGATAACCCCCATTGTGTTGGGTCTGAAAAAAATAGAAAATTTCTTCGACCATTTTTCTTTACAGGACAGCAGAGAAGACCTTGTGGAAATAACACGCCTCCGCCTCAGGCACGCCAGACGTAAGACGTGTCTGTAGATCGTAATAACAACAAGAGCATTTGCGACTCTTCCAGCGATATAGCTGTGGCCACACTTTCCCCTGGTGTAAAAGCTTTTCTTTCGAACACCAGTTCTGTTGACCACCCCCACCAACCCCTTGCCGACGCGAACGTGGCTGTTCCGCCCACAATGGACTGTCTCGAAGCAGTATCGAACGGAGCTCGAAACGCATCATATCTTGTCTCGGAAACAACGACATGAATTCCGAGCGGACGTTTTCGATTCAATACTAAACACATTTGGAAAAAGCGAACATCGAAGCGGACTTTCCAGACCTGTGTAAACTCACAGCCAGATTCTCTTTCCATTCTCTAAAGAAAATGGTTTACAAACTCCACAACAGTATTGATGATGAATCACCTTTGCAACACGCTTGTTTACCAATGGCGTCTTAGTTACGTCCCTTACTTGTATACCAAGTGACTGTTCTACGTCTTTTATCTCATTCTTGTATCTCCCTTGACGATGTAATCATTACACGAAAGTGCACTTGGGAACTTGTCGTGTTTCACTTTCCTGTGGTTTTATGCATATATATATATATATATATATATATATATAAAGCATCAGTTTAAGTTGGGAGGAAGGGAAGGCGTTAAAGTCTGGTCCTCTCAGGCACAGCCGGTGTAGATTAATTGAACTTATGCAAAAATAAACGGTAAATCTGGGGGACACGTTAGCTGGTGAGCGTAATGAAGAGCACGGATGACGTATGAATGCTCACACACACACACACACACACACACACACACACACACACACACACACACACACACACACGCGCGCCACTATCATAAGAGAGAGAACCTCTGGTCAAGTGAGGGACGCGAGGGGGGGGCAAAGGGTCAGAGGCACCATTAACTAGCAAAAGAGATCAAGGGATCGGGAACTTGTCCTTGGAGTTAAGACGAAGGGGTGGGATTATACACAACCATTAACGGAGGGAGACATCGTATGGCTGCTGTCTGTAGGATCAAGGCTTGTCTGGGCTGAGTACTGGTTAGTTGGGTCCAACCCCACTGGGGCGCGAGACGAGAGAGAGAGAGAGAGAGAGAGAGAGAGAGAGAGAGAGAGAGAGAGAGAGAGAGAGAGAGAGAGAGAGAGAGTCAGGAGACGTGTCCAATATGGCTGGTGGATACAGCAGTGGGATTGCGTGTTGGGGAACTTACAGAAAGACTCTCAGGTCTTAGTCAGCAGAGAGAGAGAGAGAGAGAGAGAGAGAGAGAGAGAGAGAGAGAGAGAGAGAGAGAGAGAGAGAGAGAGAAACGGTTGATGAGGGCAACACATGAGGCTATATCAGTGTCATCTAGAGGTGTGGGCGGGAGCTTGTAGGTAGTGCCGACACACACAGGAAACGTGTGTGTGTGTGTCTCTCACTCACTCGCCAGGACCCGTGGCCAAGTGTGATACGACCAGGAGGCACTGCTAAAAGCGGTAGAGGCGACGCATGAACGACACACGCAACGGCACGACACAAGAGACACACGAGAAAACACGACAGGCCAGACGAACACAAGACAACACAGGGCAGCATCAGAGCCTCAAAACTTACCAGACACAACACACTAACGCGACATGGTAACGAGGCGAGTTGGACGACTGGTTTGGGCATCAGGCCTAACGACTAACAGGGTCATTAAGGTCATCAACGGTATTATGGCGGTGACAAAAATCACTTGCAAGAATAAGATCACCACCCATTCTGAATAACGGGCATACATCATTACAGGTCAGACCGACCATCGTTAAGTGCGTTAAAAGGGGTGTATTAGTCATCATTCACAAGCCAATCTTAATAATAACGAAGAAAAATGAGTGAATAATCACCTACAGAAAACGGCTACGCAAAATCATTCACACTGAAGATTCAGACGCCAAAACTGAGTTTGAAAATGAATCACGCCAAAATTAGGTTTGAAAATGAATCCCCTCAACACTGTGTGAGGGACATCATTATCAGGTAGCTACCCAGACCTGTATGATCTACTGTTCCACCAGCCCTCACCACCACAGGCATCAACCTATTCCTATCAAGACTGCGTCCTCTCGCCTTCTTCACATCAACACTAAATACCGGAACAGCTTGGAGGTTGGAGCTACGATGCGCTCTGGCCGTGACGAAAACCAGGAATCAAGAAGCTGGTTGATGATAACGTAGCATCGACCATCACCGATTGAAAAAGGGAATGAAAGGAAAAAAAATTTTAGTGTTACAACTTGTTTGAAAGATATTTCTAATAAACTCTCGCAACTTTCATTTTGAGATTTTTTTGTTTCAACCCCCCCAAGGAATGTGTAACATTTTTTCATTTCCATGAACGTACTCAAAAGAATCTTAAATAACCACCTCTTTATACTGCAACTATGATATATATATATATATATATATATATATATATATATATATATATATATATATATATATATATATATATTTCTTTCTTTCATACTATTCGCCATTTCCCGCCTCAGCGAGGTAGCGTTAAGAACAGGGGACTGGGCCTCTGAGGAAACATCCTCACCCGGCCCCCTTCTCTGTTCCTTCCTTTGGAAAAAAAAAAAAAAAAAAAAAAATAGCACTACTTCTTGGGAGTATCAATCCTGGGTATTGTACTTCGAGAGAGAGAGAGAGAGAGAGAGAGAGAGAGAGAGAGAGAGAGAGAGAGAGAGAGAGAGAGAGAGAGAGAGAGAAACATATGGGGACACGTGAAAATTTCTAGGCGCACTGAGCGCTCAGGCGACTTGCTGGCCAGCGCTCGTGGCCTCCCTGACATCATCATCACCACCACCACAATCTATCCCTGGTCACCCAAGGAAGACTTGTAGATCTTCCAGATAACCTCTTAAGAAGAGAATTATTGCCCGCATCTCAGTCGACTAACTCTACAAAAGCCGTCCGCAACTTCTCAGACCCGTCCCTCAAAATACTATTCAATATCGCCTGGAGAAGGACCTTCGCATTCCCTCCCGCAAGCCAGCTGCCAAACCCCCTGCTTATAAAGGACATGAAACTCAAACGACTCGATCTGCAGAGAAATACAAGGATTGGAGTGAGCAACAGTAGGGTACGGCAGGGGAAGGTGAGGAGGCTGGAGGATACCAGCCGGTGCGACTCTCGTTTCAGTGATACCGGCGAAACACCCACCCAGTGTGATGACCCGGGGTTTGTTTTAGCGATGCAATGGAGAGCAGTGCACTGAGGTGGTAGAGGACCATCTGCTTCCCTTTTATGAGGTTCACGGGTGTGATCCCTCAATGCAGGACAGTGACCCCTGCCATAAGGCTAGAAAGTTAATGAACTGGTTATCAAAGTGCTGGAGTGTCTTGGATACTACCCCCCCAGACCTTGACTCAATCGAGAAGTGCCGGAACCAGATGAAAGTCGAGCTTGCTTCCTCCAACACCTCATCAGTGCCTCAATCAGGAGATTCAGACCTTAAGGACTTCAAACACTGACCATGAATACTTAAGGAACCTTGCCGCTTCCATGCCCAGAAGTTTGTAAATGGTAATCACGGCCGAAGGAGACATGAAGTACTATAATGCAAGTGTGAAGGGAGCGGGGAGGGAGGGGGACAGGTTTTTTGTTGTAAAACAAACATTTTTGCGAACACGGTATATATATATATATATATATATATATATATATATATATATATATATATATATATATATATATATATATATATATAATAGACTACCAACAGCACTTTGGAATATATTACGTTAGGGTGCCATCATGAACGAAGCGATATGAAAAAAAGGGATAATGCCTTTGAAAAGTTTGGGGACCACTGGGCTAAAGACGTCTCGTCTGGGCCAGACAGCCCATTTTTTTAACCTCTTTAAATCTAAAACTCTGACGTACTGTGCATGCGAGAGTCGCCAGAGCCACATACTGGGAGAATAGCTACGGAGACAAACTGTCTGCTGGCCGGACATTAGAACAGCATTCAAGTACGTGGTCAACGCACATAGAGAAACACATACATCTCATACAGACATGGTCCAGATGAGGGCGATAAAGATGACACCAGAATCAAGAGAGCTAAGCTACAGGAAAAGGCTGGTGGCTTTAAATCTACTCACCTCGAAAGAGAGAAGAGTGAGAAGTGACTTGATCAAAGCCTTTAAGCATTCATAAGAGATCGACGAAGTGGGAGAGGTGCAGGGATAAAGGAACCAGAGGACAAATCATGAAATGAAGTATGAGACTTGTAAACAAGGATGTGAATATATACATTTACAGTGTGAGTGTGGTGGATGAACGGTACAGACTGACGGATAGCATGACATAAAATTGGAGCCCCACGAGTGCAATAGTCCCTCCCTAAATACAAAAATGACAAATAGGAAATTACTTCTGCTACTGTCACGTCGTCAAGCGCGAATGTTCCATGCCTCAGCTGAACCAATCGTCCGTAACAGTTGGCTGTACTGCTCGCCAAGGTTACAATAATGATCCCTCTACACGTCGTGACCAGGACCTGCCCCCGCCTACCCTCACCAGTTCCACACACACCAGCGAAGCTAAACAGGGCACCGGGTCGCTGGACGACGCTCGAAACGCTCCCGTCACTCGCTGTCCTGCGATTGAAACAGCTGAGAGTTCGTCCTGTACGAGGATACACAGGCGTGCGTTATCTATGTCCCGTTCACCTATGAACACGACTGACCTATCCTTGGTTACGGAGTCGAGATGTGATATGACCATTGAGTCGAAGGCTGGGCTACCATACCCACACCTACACTGGCACGATGCGCTCTTAAGCACCAGGCGAGTGACTGCAGCTGCCGCAGAGTGGACGACGCCTCGTCAGATCAAAGCAACTCCAGGCGTCTGGGTGGCGGCGTTTGTGAGGTCTTTAAGGTCACCAGGAGGAGAACTGTGCTGCATCCATGTGGAGGTGAGGCAGAGGACGAGCACCAAGAGATGGTCCTCTGATGCCTGACACAAAGACCTTTACTTGCCTGAACTCGCTCCAAACACTCGAGGATATATATATATATATATATATATATATATATATATATATATATATATATATATATATATATATATATAAACAAAGCATAAACTGAAGACATGTCTAATATATCGTAAGAAATGCAAATACATATCCATATCTAACACGATGAAAAATGTGGTAAAGATTGCAATCATTTCCATAATGATGGTTCACATACCACTCGGCGGCACGTCGTCCTGTTGGCCTCATCTTTAGGGCGAGGGTACGCAGACCCAGGTGGTCCGGCTGTACACGACGATATACGTGGTAATGAGAGAGATGCAGGACATACCCAGTGAGAGGGATGGACGGTTCTCAAAGGGGTTCTGGTCGTAGTAAGAGGAGGAGGAGGAGGAGAAGGTAGAAATGGGAGAGGGGTAATGTGGTAATGAGGGAAGTGCAGGGGGAGATGAAGGGGGCAGTGAGAGAGGCGGAGGTGATAACGAATGAACTGCAGGTACCGATGAAGGATGTGTAATTAGTGAGGCAGATGCAGGGAGTAGTAATGAGGCAGATGCAAGCGCTAATGAGGCCGGTGGTAATGATGGAGGTGTAAGGGGTAATGAAACATGTGGACGTGGTAATGAGATAGATGCAAGAGGTAATGAGGCAGGTGCAACTAGCAATGAGGCAGATGCAGGTAATTTGGGGCAAATGTAGATCGCAATGAGACATGTGCGAGCGGCAGTGAGGCAGGTGCACGTGGTGATACGGCAGGCGAAAGTGGTAATGAGGTAGATGAAGATGGTAATTAGGCAGGTGCAAGTGGTAATGAGGCAGGTGTACGTGGTAATGAATCAGGTGCATGTATCAGAGAGGCATGTGAAGGAAGACCACACAACGCAGCCAGTCTTCATGTGGAATCTAAGCCATCACAGCTGGCGTGTCTGATGACAGGGAGGAGAGATCAGCTTGGGCGGGGTAGGGTGATGGCTCACACACCGACGACGGGGGAGTGTTGTCATGGCAAGGACAACCCCGCCCCGCCCCGCCCCGCTCAGCTCCATCACTGCTCCCTGTGTGCAGTGACCTTCCTGCAGTGCCAGGGAACAGATAACCCTCCTCCTCTGTCAACAGGTGTGCAGTGATCTTACTGCAGTGCCAGGGAACAGATACCCCTTCCTCCTCTGTCAACAGGTGTGCAGTGACCTTACTGCAGGGCCAGGGAACAGATACCCCTTCCTCCTCTGTCAACTCCGTTGTGCACTGACCTCGCAACACGACAACCTGCCCCAGCCTGTGGTATGGTTCTGGTCCCACAGCCAAAAATTTCATGAGACACTCAGTACACTTGGTAAGCGCCTCATGCTCTGCCATGAAAACCCTACCCACTGCACTCACTCCATTCTGTCTACGTCTTTCTTCTACGTAAGGTGACCACAACTGATCACAATACTCATATGCGGACGAACCAACGAATTCTAAGATTAAGGATGATTTAAATTCAATATCTTCTCAATATGTTGCTGAACGTTCACTTCCTTTATCGTCGAAACTGGATTCGGGACACACACACACACACACACACACACACACACACACAGCAGGGGGTGTTAAGAACAAGGACAGCCAAACCATTACACTGGTTCATGGGTTGCAAGGTCGAGTACACTGCTGGCCATACGAGGGGCTTCTGAGGCAATGATCATATCAACACTTACCCGCCGCCGCCCAGGTGTTGGCGCCTCCTACCACCAGGGTCGAGGGAAGATAATGCTGAACTCACTGCTCCAGTCGCCTACGTACCTGCAAGACGAAAGGATAGAACAAATTAGCATTATGAATATATACAGTCACACACACACACACACACACATATATATATATATATATATATATATATATATATATATAATTTTTTTTATACTATTCGCCATTTCCCGCGTTTGCGAGGTAGCGTTAAGAACAGAGGACTGGGCCTCAGAGGGAAAATCCCCACCTGGCCCCCCTCTCCGTTCCTTCCTTTGGAAAATAAAAAAAAAAAAAAACGAGAGGGGAGGATTTCCAGCCACCCGCTCCCTCCCCTTTTAGTCGCCTTCTACGACACGCAGGGAATACGTGGGAAGTATTCTTTCTCCCCTATCCCCAGGGATAATATATATATATATATATATATATATATATATATATATATATATATATATATATATATATATATATAGTCCAGAAAGACTAAAAATCTTAATTAGCACGACAGTTTGTCTGAGACCAACAACGCGGACTTGATTTTCTACAACGGGCAACCCATCCTACTTCTTTGCTTTATTCTCGTGGAAAGAAAACGACAAGAAAAGCGAGGCGATACTATCGTAATCCTTAAGGCATGACGGTACGACCTGAGGACAACGTTATGAGCCTTTGGCCTGGTCTTTGACCTGACCCCTCAAGGGTTAAGGTCAGAGGTCAACGCCGTGATCATCGTGGGTCATATCGTTTAACTACGTGATCGATCGTTATTGCTGTACGTTACGAACTTGGGGAGTGTTGCGTCCACATGGGTCAAGATACGGTTAAAATTGTCTCACCCAAGTTTCTCTGGACGAGGCCCAGTGCTTCACCAACCCATGACGAGGAGAGACAGTGAAATTGATAAATGAAAGCTGAAACCGAGATATAGAGAGGAAGACAGAGAGACGGGCAGAACAGACAGGAAGACAGAGAGACGGACAGAGGTAAAGATAGACAGAGAGGTACAGCAAGAAAGAAACAGGTACAGACAAACGGACAGAAATACAGACAGACAGACAGAAACAGAGACACACAGAGGTATAGACAGACAGACAAAGGTACGGTTAGACAGACAGACAGACGGACAGACAAACACAAATACCAACTGAAGAAAATGGGACAAGTGTTTCTCATGGAACTGTTATTATCAATATAAAGTTAGGAAACCTCTCATAACTTGGTTACAAGTTATCCTCACACCACAGCCAAGTTAGAGGCAGCAGCAACAATGCACGTGAAGTGTTCACCACCATTCTGGTACAAACTAGTGACCACCTGATGGTAATGTGAGGTCGAAGAGGCCATTCCTAAAACACGAACGACCCATCCATCTTGGCAGTTCATGGAAATCAATTAACATAAACATAATTGTAATGTTATCATATTAGACTTCGCTAAATCTTACACTTAAGACTTGCCTGGTACGCTCGTGTCAGTGAGCAAATATGTGGTCGCTACTCACGTCTTTCCTGTTCATTAACACCCCACCACAACCTCCACCACCTCCGACAGGTGAGTTCAAACTCGTTAACTACCCAAATGCTCGGTATGTGACCCCTCATCATATCCTCATATTTCCCCGTCAGTAAGTGAACACTTGCGAGCTCTACAGTGGAACAGTCGTCTTCACTTCTCTCAGTCGTATAACCTTATCAGTTTCGACTTTATACAGTTCATTTTCCTTTACGCATCGCGCGATAACTATGACGCCCTCACACACACACACACACACACACATCGAGGAACTGCTTACGTACAGGGTAATCACGTTGGCCAGCCACGTCTCATGTCCATGTTGAGTATGTGAGAACACCGAGTGAGGGATTAGGATCTGTAAGAACGTTCATTCTTTATATATATATATATATATATATATATATATATATATATATATAAAGAAATATTCAACTAATATAGGATACGAGACGCGGGGCGTCCCCTCGTCACACTCCTTGACTCGCACACACACTCGACATCCTCCAGGAGATGGAGACGGTATGAGAGAGAGAGAGAGAGAGAGAGAGAGAGAGAGAGAGAGAGAGAGAGAGAGAGAGAGAGACGTTTAACTCATAAATGAATAGAGAATTTCACATCTGCATGATATCATTATCCCTTTTATTATTATTATTATTATTATTATTATTATTACATACAATCTAAATGACCTAATGAAGTATGAGCAACCTGAACATTTTATCAAACCCGCAGCGCGGCTCCCCCACCCCCATCCTTGCATGATGCCACCAGACCGTGTTTGACCTTGGCGGCAGATGGGGAACGAATGGTGTTTAAAGGTCAAATGCCGCGACCTCTTCCCCCCCTCCTTTCCTCCCCACCGCAGCCGAACGATTATCACACACACACACATGGGGAGGGTGAGGATTACCCTTGTACTCTGTTGACGACGGAAGGGCCTGGCCAAATCTAGGGGTCGCGCGTCTGGGAGAAGAGAGAGAGAGAGAGAGAGAGAGAGAGAGAGAGAGAGAGAGACGCAAACTCCCTAAGACGTATTACGGGAGCCATACGCTGCCCTCCCCTCCCGAGCCCTTTGCACCCACACACAACGTAGGTTGCCTCCGGTATCGATGGTCAACTCTCAAGTGTGGGGTCTGGGTAGCCTACTTTCGGTAAGATGCTGAAGCGCTCATCAGTATGTATAGGAATAACATAAAGGTACGGGACCTTCCATCGAACAATGGCCGAGATCTGAACTCAGATTGACGACGTAGCGTCAAACTAGAAATTACACATATATGCCAAAGGAACAAATGTGGTCCTAACTACACAACAACGCCGAACAATCCACCCAACGCCACCACCACCCAACCACCAGGTTCCCTCACCAACACACTTCTCCCTTTCTGATCCACACACACACACACACACACATTTCACAACTCCTCATTACCCTCCTGAGCCATAATGACCTTACCTCAAGCCTCCTGGTGGAGAGTGTCTTCTGTGCCTCACACAACCGTAAATACACAAGACGCGAGTAAAGGGAGAGCAACTGGTAACGGTAATGGGTCAGGAGGAGATAATACGGACATGGCAACACTGCGGTCTGGTTTGGCCGCCAAGACGACTTGGTGAGGGGGAGGAGGTTGCCCGGGGGAAGGTCAGGGCTGTTCCAATGGGATAGGCATCCCCGCCACCCAAGGTCCCACTTGAGGCCCGGCGGCCCGAGCGCCACCCCGAGTCCCAGCGTCATTTAATATCGCGTTATTTCCTCAGTGATGAAGAGTCAATAATCAAGTCCACGAGAACCTCTCCAGGAACTGGATCATATCTTTCTTAGTCGATATTTCGAGACATTTCGCGGGAAATGGAAAACTAGTACGATAAAGACACACACACACACACACACACACACATATATATATATATATATATATATATATATATATATCAGCCTCGCTAATGCGGGAAATGGCGAATAGTACGAAAAAAAGAAAGAAATATATTTTTTTTTCATACTATTCGCCATTTCCCGCGACAGCGAGGTAGCGTCAAGAACAGAGGACTGGGCCTTTGAGGGAATATCCTCACCTGGCCCCCTTCTCTGTTCCTTCTTTTGGAAAATTAAAAAAAGAAAAAAAACGAGAGGGGAGGATTTCCAGCCCCCCGCTCCCTTCCCTTTTAGTCGCCTTTTACGACACGCAGGGAATACGTGGGAAGTATTCTTTCTCCCCTATCCCCAGGGATATATATATATATATATATATATATATATATATATATATATATATATATATATATATATATATATATATATATATATATATATTTTTATATATATATATATATATATATATATATATATATATATATATATATATATATATATATATATATATATACTAGTTTACCCACATCCTCTCACAACCTATTGCATATAATGCACCAAAACCAAAGATCCCTATCCACAGCCAAGCCTTCAAGCCCATTCCGTCCTTTCCCCTAGACCAATTCATACGCCCTGGTTCAGTCCACTATCAGTACGTCGCCCCCTATATACCACATCGTTCCAATTCCCTCATGCAATGCAAAAATTCAATCATTTAGCTAATGCGGATTCGTCAGGAGGATACAACACTCTTCTCAGAGTAATTAGGATCCACTTTACTGTGGCGAATCCCATGATCACTTATCGGTTCTCAATCTGTTAAGTTGACGTTTCTGCACATGATTCGTTCGTGACAATGAATCGAGGTCTCATCTATCTCTGTGGTCTAAAATGTTCTAATACATTTGGTAAGCATAGTCCTTAGGACATTATCTATTCCCTTGAAATGTTATCTAATACATTTGGTAAGCATGGTTCTTTTGACTTTATCTATTCCCTTGGATTGTTATCGAAAAGGTCAAAATCATTTTGAATTTTTGTTGATACTGACAAAATGGGTTTCAGTTCTATCATAACTTCATCAAAGCATCCAACGTCTTCCTCCACTGTGCTTGATGGACAAGACCGCTGGTCCACAACTCGACAACGGATAAATATTTTTCCCCTTAAAATATTCCTTCATTTAAAGGAAAACTATTATTGTTATACAACCTGTAACGAGACAATGGGAGTGTTATAACTCGACGAACAGGATTATGTCATCAACATGTGTGTTCGTAGTGACGTATCTAAATGCAGATCCGTTGATGATTTTGACGCGCTTTTACGTATAATAACAAGGACGAAAAATGTATAATACAGGGATTACAGACAGCACAGAGTAGGTGGTGTACTGAATGACGTCCCCTGTTCTTAATTGCTTTACGTGTGGGGGGGATTTTCCAAACACTGGAATCATTGTACGGCCTCCTGAAGGTGCGTTGATAAAAGGCCAGCTGTGTCAGCTTTGGGAAGCACTTTAACTACAACCTCTCACGACATCTGGCTCCTACACTAAACGCCCGTTACTTGAATAACCTGCACACAGCGCGTGTCGTATTCCTTCACATTCGCTGGGGCGATAAGGACCTCTGATCCTCCCTCGCTCTGACGCCATCTCCCCCGCTGACCAACATCCTCCCACAATCGAAAACTGTTGCTATTTCGCACTGAGGGTCTGCTTGCTGACTGTGAGGTTAGGTGATGCATTTCACAACCCACAACCCGCGATAAACTCGTATCAGCAACGAGCAAATGATTGTTGTTTCTTGTCTAACAACGGCGCTTGCACTCAGGTGACTGGCGTTGTCATGGGGAGTGTGGCTTTTGAGTGTGGGATCCACATTGGCCAATGAGTGTATGTACCATTATCAGGACACGATGGTTGGATGGTTATCCCTGGGATTGTAAGGCCTTTTTAAGGTCGGTATGCGGACGAGACACGACTTGTTTTGATACGTCAAGGACACACGAATTCGTGAATTCTTAAATCACCTAAATTCCAGACATCCCAACGTAGAATTTAAGTCTGAGAGGACGACTGTAGAACCACCATACTTTGATATTTTCACTGATTGCTCTCCAATGGTTCACGTACATATGCAGGCGCCACTACCCAGGCTTTCCCCACTTATTCCAGACAACTATAAGAAAAATCTCTCGTCACCAAAGTTTATGTTCTAACTCAGCATTCCATTTGGAATCACAGTTTATGAAACACTACACGTCATTAAATGGATTTAGCGCACAATGCCTTGACACATCTCACAAAACTGCGGCAGCTTAAACAATATGTATATATGTACCTTTTGGTATGGGAGGTACCGAATATTTCCCAATAACCTTCATGGCTAAGAGCACCTCTTCACTGCTACCAGCGCCTTCTCTTCACTGCTACCGGCACCATCTCTTCACTGCTAAAGGCAACTTCTCAGTCAACGATCATTAAATCTAAATGAATCTTACCTACTATGAATTAGTTATATTTAGGTCTAACTGTATTCTAGCCGTTTCTTCAGGTTCATATATGTTATTCCTAACGATGTGCAGGCATTTGTGGTCTACAAATACCAGTGCCACTGTTGTAATCCAATCATATATATATATATATATATATATATATATATAATGTGCACTACAGCAAGTCTCTCATTAAAATCTAACCACTAGAACACTACGATAAGAACCTAGCCTTTGACCAGACCATTACAGATCAGGCCAGGCGAAGCCATCATACCCAAGGGTCGCACCGTCGTGCTCAAGGGTCGTAACGTCGAGCTCAAGGGTCATACCGTCGAGCTCAAGAGTCATACCGTTGTGCTCAAGGGCCGTACCGTCGTGCTCAAGGGTCGTAACGTCGTGCTCAAGGGTCGCACCGTCGTAATCAAGGGTCGTACCGTCCAGCTCAAAGGTCATACCGTCGTGCTCAAAGGTCATACCGTCATGATCAAAGGTCTTATCGTCGTGCTCAAAGGTCATACCGTCGTGCTCAAGGGTCGTACCGTCTTGCTCAAGGGTCGTACCGTCGTGCTCAAGGGTCGTACCGTCGTGCTCAAGGGTCGTACCGTCGTGCTCAAGGGTCGTAACGTCGATCTCAAGGGTCGTACCACCATACTTATTCTCTAGTCGCATCTTTCACGGGCTCCAGGAACTCACACACTTACTTCAACACTTCACCACTCACCCTCACACAGACGGCATATACCTTGGCCCTGAAGGACACGACATATACACATTTCGCAAGGCTGTAACACGACAGAGTACCATCATGAAATACAGTAATCCACACTCACACACTATGTGGCGACTAAAATCCAACAGCAGTACAGTAACATGAAGTAACGCCGACTAACACGAGCATCTGCAGTGCAGTGGTTAGCGTCACAGACCTACCAAACTAGTGGGCCGGTGTTCGAATGCGGGGCAAAGGGGCAGCCGGCCCATTGCGAACCCAACGGTTCATCCTCCCCTCCGATGGGACTTGGTCGATGCATGGGGTACCTTGGCGTGCGCCGGGTTGTGTGTCTACATAGGATTAAGACACGTTATATATACACGGTTAAGAGACGGGGGGTAACACGGGCGTAAATTCTCTCCCTCTGATATACAAAGAGTAATCATAACACACACACACACACACACACACACACACACACACACACACACACACACACATCTTCCTTCCTTTGTGCCTTCTCCTAATTTAGTCTCCCTCCCTTCTTTATTTCCAGCTAATGACTCTCTCTCTCTCTCTCTCTTTCTCTCTCTGTGGCTTCGTCTCCCAAATCATCCGTCAAATTGCCTATTTCTCTCTCTCTCTCTCTCTCTCCCCAACCCGCCTCCATCATTTTTCTCTCCCTATTTCCTTATCTCTCACCATCTATATTCTCTCCCTCTCCATCCGTCCATCCATTTCTCACCACCTCCTCCTCCTCTTCCTTCCCTCCTGTTCACTAACTCCCTCCCTCACTCCTTCAGCAGTAGCTTCTGCTCTGACTATGACCCGGTTCCCGATGACCACCGTGTACTGCTACTACTTATACTACTACTACCACTAACCACTACTACTACTACTAACTACCACTACTTCTGCTATTACTATAAACTACTACTACTACTATCACTTATACTACTACTAACTACTACTACTACAACTATTACTACAAACTACTATTTTTACCACTATTACCTCTACTACTACTACTAACTACTACTACTAACTACTACTACTTCTGCTATTACTACAAACTACTACTACTACTATCACTTATACTACTACTAACTACTACTACTACTACTATTACTACAAACTACTATTTTTACCACTACAACCTCTACTACTACTACTAACTACTACTACTAACTACTACTACTATTACTACAAACTACTATTACTATTGCTACTAACTACTACTACTACTACTCCCTCTACTATTACTTTCATACGTAAGGCTTTCGAATTACAGTCGAGAGAAATCATCCTCACTCTACAGTTCTTTACAAGGACTTCATTTTGCATACTGTGTTCAGTTCTGGTCACCACTTCTGAAACAATGTATATATAACCATAATGGAGCGAGTTCAGTATCGAGCTACCAAGATGGTTCCCGGATTGAGGAACAAATCCTAAGGGATCTAACGGCACGACTCAAATCTATCTATTTTTTACACAAGGTTAATTGCTGATCTCTAAGTATTCAAAATTATCAAAGGTTTATTGATAATTTTGATCTGACAATCTAAATGAATTAAGACGCTTCATCTTGATTTCACTCGTGATAATGGATACAAACTCGTGGGTAAACGTTTTACCTGGAAAAAGGCGAAGGACTTTTTCTTTACAAGGATTGTTAACGTGTGTGTGTGTGTGTGTGTGTGTGTGTGTGTGTGTGTGTGTGTGTGTGTGTGTGTGTGTGTGTTCTGGCTTTTGGTAAGTACTCTGGCTGGAGTCGCTCATCAAGTCTGTCCTTGGAGGGTTACAGGTAAGCAACTGGTGGAGAAATCCGTGAGCGGCAAAGGTGCAGGATACTGGGTGCAGGAGGAGATGGGGATAGATGAAGATGGTGATGGTGAGGGGATATAGTGGATGAGAGTCAGGGCAGCACTGCAGAAGGGGACAGTGATGGTGAGGGGCTACAGTGGATGAGAGTCAGGGCAGCACTGCAGAAGGGGACAGTGATGGTGAGGGGCTACAGTGGATGAGAGTCAGGGCAGCACTGCAGAAGGGGACAGTGATGGTGAGGGGCTACAGTAGAAGATAGTCGGCACAGCACTGCAGAAGGGGACAGTGATGGTGAAGGGCTACGGTAGAAGATAGTCAGGACAGCACTGCAGAAGGGGACGGTGATCTGCAGAAGGGGATGGTGATGGTGAGGGGACACAGTAGAGGATAGTCAGGACAGCACTGCAGAAGGGGGACAGATGATGAAGTCATGTAACACAAGACGAACTTAACGCCAGGTTACGTTTACAAGAAGATTCCAATTTCCCTACAGACCCAAGCTGAACGAGTGAATCACAATAATAAATCAGTAAGTATAAAAAGTGGAGAATCACTTCGCCTGGGGTGGGCTGCTTCCCATCAATCAAAACACAATCGTTCCAGCCATCCACAAGGGGCGCGTTCCCCCTGATGAAGGGGAAGGATTTACAGACAAAGACGCCGTTCAAAGGACGGACCTGCAATACCCTGAAGCGACACGCGAGGAACACAGGTGTTACGCCTTCCCCATGTATATGACAGGATCATACCAGGGTACCGGGTCTGCTAGCCGGGTGTGGTATGGTGGGAGGACCAGGGAAACACCACAGGCATGAAAGAAGGACCAGAGGAACACCACAGGGATGGCGGGAGGACCAGGGAAACACCACAGGGATGGCGGGAGGACCAGGGAAACACCACAGGGATGGCGGGAGGAACAGAGGAACACCACAGGGATGGCGGGAGGAACAGAGGAACACCACAGGGATGGCGGGAGGACCAGGGAAACACCACAGGGATGGCGGGAGAACCAGAGGAACACCACAGGGATGGCGGGAGGACCAGAGAAACACCACGGAGATGGCGGGAGGACCAGAGAAACACCACAGGGATAGCGGGAGGACCAGAGGAACACCACAGGGATGGCGAGAGGACCAGAGGAACACCATAGCAGAGGCTGGAATCATGGAACATGATAATGCTTGAGAGTACGAAAAGTAAAATGGAAGATAATGTGAGCGAATGAGTAAGATGGGAAAAAAATGACAGAGGAAGGAAAGATATGGAAGCGCAGAAGCTGGAATATGCCTTGGTAAGAGGGAAGAATAAGGGGAAGAAAATGGGATCAAACTAAGAATAATGGGGAGAATATATTAGAGTTTGCAGGAGGGAGGACAGAGAACAAAGAACAGGAGACCTGATGGTCCTCAAATCTATCTCCCGGAGCATAGTAATAGTATCATCATTCCCCTATGTTATTCAGTCACAAAGACAGGAAGGTAAAGCAGTTCCGCCTTGGCTTCCTCGAAAAAACTTAAGTGTTACGCACGTAACCTTCCAGGGCATCTGTCACCTTCCCTTCCTGTATCCATTTGTTGAACATTTCGGTGTCGGGCAGAGTTGTTTGACGGCTGGTTTCTCCCACTATTCTGTGCGGCAGGTGGACGGGAGCAGTGGACTTACAAGGATTGAATTTTTCTAAATATCTAAGAACGGCAGGTTTGGATCCCTCCGGAGGAGGAGGAGGAGGAATGTGGGGAGATGAAGGGAATAAGTGATAATGGAAAAAGAAGTACGTATGATGGAGGAGATGAATGATGACGTGTCAAAAAGAAAATGGAAAAAAAAGTGAAAGGGATGAAAATGGATGATGCGTTTAGAGTGGAGGAACGTGAAGGTGAAGACAAAGAAAATGGAGGAGCGGAAGACAATCTGGACGTGGGACGGTGGGAAGGGGAAACTGAGGGTCGGGTAAGGGGTCGAGTGAGGAACTAAGGGCCGAGTGAGGGCTAAGGGTCGCGTGATTGCTGAAGGACAGGTGAGGGGACGAGAGGGCTGGCTTTAGACGCTGAGGGTCGGATGAAGAGTGAGAGCTGGGTAAGTGCTGAGGATCACGTGAGGGGCTGAAGACCAGGTGAGGGGGGGATGAGGACTAGGTAAGAGTTGAGGGCAGACCTATACATGCTGAACGGTCCTCCTGCCGGCCCAGCTTCACTGGTGGGTACGCGCCTCCCACCCTCACCCACACCAACACGGTTATACATCTACGATGGCTCAAACGAAGAGTGAGTGTGTGAGTGTTGTGATGGCCGGGATGTGGAGGTAAAAGCGGCTGTGACAATGATAATTAATAACAATGTGGTTATCATAACGAGAGGCGCGACACCGCCGTGCGACGGAGTTGTACCGTCGTGCTCGCGGACTGTACCGTCGTGCTCGAGGACTGTACCGTCGAGCTCGAGGATTGTACCGTCGTGCTCGAGAACTGTACCGTCGAGCTTGAGGACTGTACCGTCGTGCTCGAGGACTTTACCGTCGTGCTCGAAGACTATACCCTCGTGCTCGAGAACTGTACCGTCGTGCTCGAGGACTGTACCATCGTGCTTGAGGACTGTACCGTCGTGCTCGAGGACTGTACCGTCGTGATCAAGTGGGCTAAGAACTAAAAACCATTCACCCAACACAGTGAACAGACAACACACGTTCCACTGGACCCGCATCAAGCGGAGTGAGCGGAGTGAGCGGTGTAAGCGGTGCGGTGCGGGGTGTCCGCGAGCGTGGAGCTGCGTCCTGGAATCATGAACTGGAATCTGACGTGTCGGGGTGCGGATATTGGATCGTGGAGTTTGGATGGCAGACTCCGAATTTGGAATCGTGGTCGGAGGAGTCGGCGAAATACTCACTTCACCATCGTCCACCAGGTATAGGCGCGCACACACACACACACACACACACACACACACACACACACACACACACACACACACCCCTCACAGACCAAGCCACAGACATGAACAGACCCAAGTCCCCACACTCCACACACTCACTCAGTGTCAGACTCCCGAAACCCCCATCCACAGGCAGGGGCGCGGTACAGGAATATCTTCGGGATTTTCAACCCTCAAATGACTATTGTAATGAAAACTAATGACGGGGGTTTGTTTACCGAACTCATTAGATGGGGCACTGAGCGGACGCAAGGGGATGATGGTATGACAAACCCGCTTGTAGGCAAGACAGCGGGGTATGCACACGACATGAGTGACCGGACCGTCTGAGTGGGATGAATCAATTCATAACAAGGAACGTTTTATATATATATATATATATATATATATATATATATATATATATATATATATATATATATATATATATATATATATAGATAGATAGATAGATACAGATAGACAGATATAGATATATATTGACCTTGAAATGGGATGTAAAGATAAGAATAATGAAAATATCATAACTCCTCAAGAGAAGCAGACCTGGATCTTAAAGGTAGAAAGGTCATAGGAAGAGGGAAAGAAGAAGAAAAAAGGTAGAGAAATTCACGGCTCAGTTTCTGAAGGCAAGCTGGTATCACTACGGTCAATCCTCGGGGTGCTCAGTGTCCACACGAAAGCTACGGGAAGCAGGAGACCGACACGTGCCATGGGACCAAGACCTGGTGGCACGGAACTCACACAGACACACAATGCGCAAAGTGTCCAAAACAAGACATACGAAAAAGGACTGGCAATAAAAGGGACTATCAAACTTTAGGGCAATGTGGGATAGCTACTTCTTAATCAGGGTATCATACTTAAACCCTTGGGCACGGCGATACGACCCTCTGGTATGAAGGCCCAGCCTTTTGCCTTGAACCTTAAGGCTGAAGTCAAAGACCATGCCATCATACCAAAGGCTCGCTCTGTCGCGCTCGAGGGTCGTCGAGTCGTGCACCCGAAAAGCAACGAGAGAAAGCGTCACCACAGAAACCGTCGCCCATCATCCAGCAGACACCCAGAGATGCTCAGGATAGAGACAATAACAACAGTCCCTGTTACCTCCCCGGCTATACGGCCGACCCAGACCTAGGTCGACGACCTTTGCCTGAACACGTCTCGGCGTGAACGCCAGCAGCGTCTTCCCCTGGTGGCTAGGTCTGCACCGGCACGAGATCTGCCCAAAGGGGGTTGACGTGGCATGGAACACGGGAGTTCTCCGTGTCGAGATGAACGTCAGTAACAAGACTCGAGAGACGGCGGAGGTGACACTAGAGCGTTCCCCGCCGGTAGACGAACTGGATAAGGGAAAGGGACGAAGCCAAGCCTCGCCGCCATAGCTCTGTCCGCTCGGTGCAGGAACTGAGTCGCCAATACATTATAAACTACGACAACAGGAATCCTCAATACAATGTTCAGTTTTGATAAAAGTTTATGTGGCGAATAATGCGAGTGTGTGTGTGTGTGTGTGTGTGTGTGTGTGTGTGTGTGTGTGTGTAATATGTTCGTCACCTGACCCACGTATGGATATTTTGAAACTTGGAGGTTGTTAAAGTTATCAAACGTGTATCTTGGATGAAATGAATCAAGGTTATTGATTTGTTAATAATGTACACTCTGCTGAAGGGACCGATGCATCACTACTGTCTACTGCATTGCTGGGATGGTCCACATCATTCTACACGACCACATCATCCTACAGGACCACATCATCCAACAAGACCACATCATCCTACAGGACCACATCATCCAAGAAGACCACATCATCCTACAGGACCACATCATCCAACAAGACCACATCATCCTACAGGACCACATCATCCAAGAAGACCACATCATCCTACAGGACCACATCATCCAAGAAGACCACATCATCCTATAGGACCACATCACCCAACAAGACCACATCATCCTATAGGACCACATCACCCAACAAGACCACATCATCCTATAGGACCACATCACCCAACAAGACCACATCATCCTATAGGACCACATCACCCAACAAGACCACATCATCCTATAGGACCACATCACCCAACAAGACCATACCATTCTACAGGACCACACAATCCTACAGCACCACATCGTCCGGCAGGACCACTATCGCTTATGACTATAATTAGCACTAATATTGTCATTATCAACCATCATTCATTAACGGGGTGGAGAGAGAGAGAGAGAGAGAGAGAGAGAGAGAGAGAGAGAGAGAGAGAGAGAGAGAGAGAGAGAGAGATCCCGCGATACACCCTCGTCGAACGGGTGCGCTTCTTCCGTCAACAAATTATATATTCCTTCTTTCTTCCATCTTCTCATCCACCAGTTACTCACTGGATTAATCGAAGGAAGGCTGAAAAACCCACATTAATCCCTGCAGTTCTTCAATTACTCATTCCTTCCCCCCCGCGCTGCAGGAGCCAATTTACTCAACGCACACAAGACTTCATGAAGACCTTCTCATCACCTAATGTCTACTGAAGCAGCTCCGGTTCCCACTCTCCTCCACGTCATCAGTAACCCCGACACCAGAGCGACAGGCGATTCAATGACACTGAGTAATGAATGACACAGCATCCCGCGCCGTGTGTCCTGCTTCTTACACGGTTTTCCCTCAACATTGACGGCTCATACGTATGTGGGGATCATAAACGTGTCACGTTTTCTTTTTTTTTTTCTTTCATAGTAATTGACGGAGCTAGCATAGAAAACAGGAGCGTCAGTGACTACGGAAGACTGATGTAAGTTTCTATGATACACGGGAGACAGTATGGGAGTTGTATTGACACACACACACACACACACACACACAAACACACTGCCAGCCCGCAACACACACGGCACAGTTAACAATTAACCTCAAATGACAAACGCGGTCATAATGCCTATATTTATGGCCGGGGGTGATGCCACGGAAATGTCATACATATTCCCTGATGCCTGTTCGCATCCCAGAATGATATATACCACACACAAACACACGGTACAAGGCTAACAAGCAGGCCAAAAAAAAAAAAAAAACCAAGACAGTGATTTAAGGTAAAAATTGAAAAGACGAGAGACTGCGGAGGTCAGGCTTCTATATAAGACTACGAGACATTGAATATACATAAGACCCTTCCCTACAGGCATACATCATCGCGTCTGTGTCACCAGACGATGGTACGTGAGCAATAGATAGAGAGAGACACACACATGTGCTATTAACCTTCACGGTTAATGGGCCACGGTCAAGCCATTTTTTTTAACAAGGAGACTTCGCGAGGTCATCTATCCCGACGGCGTGTTCCCTGTTAACCAGAGTGTGTCGTCATTTTCTGGAGGGAGAGGGAGAGGGTGAGGTCATTCGCCATCACGGGGAGGAGGCTGGAAATAGTGTGAAGGGAGGGATGGAGATGGACGAGCTTTACAAGAGGAATGAGGCACCAGGGTAGCGAGACCCACTGGGAGGAACTCCAGAAGGGGTTACACTGTGTGAGAGAATGAGGTTTGCATGTTTACGACGCTGTAGGGTGGGTGAGGATCCATGGGTGTGAGATGCCCCAAAGGGGTGAGGAGTCATGAGATTGAGATCCGCCATAAGGGTAGGGTCCCATGGAGGTGAAAGGTTCCAAAAAGGGAGAGCCCATAGGGTTGACAGGCTCCAAAGGGGTGAAGACCTATGGAGGCGAGAAGCTCCAAAGGGGGTGAGAGGTTCCATATGGACAAGAACCCATGGAGGTGAGGCTCCATAGGGGGTTAAGATCTATGGGAGTGAGAGGCTCCACAGGGGGTTAGGGATCTATGGGGATCAGAGGATTCCACAGGAGTTAGTATATATAGGGTAAGAGACTCCACGAACGAGAGTCTGGATCTATGGGGGTGACAGGCTCCACAGAGGTGTGGATCCTTGGGGGCGAGAGGCTCCATTACCGTGGGACTACATCGAGGAGAGACTCCCTCAGGTCGAGACTTCACAGAGGAAAATTCCCTGGAGGCCAAAGACACCTTCCCTCTCCCCGAGGCGTGACCTGTCCGTGTGAAGTTCTCTGGCCATGAGACTCCACGGGTAGGGCCACCCCGTTAACGTTAGAAAACATGGGACTCCCTGGAGGGTAAGCTTAGATCGGAGTGGAGTCATCCTCCAGGGAGAAGAGGGTTTCATAGGGGGAGAGACTGAGGCGGCTGGAGGCTGGCTGGGGTGCAGGTAAATACCGCGTTCTTGAGAGGCCAGAATGACGGTCGAGTACAGAGAGCCTCTGCGTGCTGTTGGGAGACACCAACAGCTGTCAGGGGGCGCCCCCTAGGGACTGACGAGAGACGCCAGTAACGGTCAGACAGACCCTGGGAACTGGTGAGACATGCCAGTAGCCGCCAGGGGGCTCCTGGGTGCCGGTGAGAGGCACCAGGGTTTGTGCCAGTAGCCGCCAGGGGGCCCCTGGGTGCCGGTGAGAGGCACCAGGGTTTGTGCCAGTAGCCGCCAGGGGGCCCCTGAGTGCCGGTGAGAGGCACCAGGGTTTGTCAGAAGGGACCCGGGACACTGGTGAAAGCAATCAGGTGTTGTCACTGGGACCTAAGCGACAAGTGGGAGACACTAATAGCAGTCAGAGGGCCCCTGAGTACAGATGAGAGACACCAGTAGCTGTCAGAGGGCCCCTGAGTACAGATGAGAGACACCAGTAGCTGTCAGAGGGCCCCTGAGTACTGATGAGAGACACCAGTAGCTGTCAGAGGGACACTAGGGACTGGCGAGAGACTCCAGAAGCTACTAGAAGGGCCCATGCGTTGGTCAAGAGACATCAGCGTGGTTTTCAGGGGAGCCGGAATATTGGTCAAACACACCAGCAATTGACAAGAGAAAGAGACCGGTGTGCTGATGAGAGACGCCACACACACACACACACACACACACACACACACACACACACACACAGGAAACGGGAACTAAAGTTATTCTAACCCAGCCACAGTATTGATCACAGACTCCACAGTGTTGGTGAGGGGTACCTATGGAGGCGAGGGGGGAGCCATGGTGTGGCTGCAGTGTGCAGAGCCACAGAGGTAAGGGAGCCACACCGTCGTTAGCCGAGACGCGGGGGAACACAAGAGGACTGAAAGGGGAGCCCCCAGGAGTCACCAGGCTACGAGAAGTACCTCGAAGCTACAAGATCACCATCAGGCTACGAGGAGTTACCAGGCTACGAGAAGAGTCATCAGGCTACAAGAGGAGTGCCTAGGCTACAAGAGCAGTGCCTAGGCTACAAGAAGAGTCACCAGACTACAAGAAGAGTCACTAGGCTACAAGAAGAGTCATCAGGCTACAAGAGGAGTGCCTAGGCTACAGGAGGAGTCACCAGACTACAAGAAGAGTCACTAGGCTACAAGAGAAGGCACGAAGGGCTGTGAGAGGAGTGACTGTGCCACAAGAGGAGCCACGGTCTTGATGGCGAGGGGTAGAGGTAAGGTGATGGCACGCCAGTCTCGGGAAGGCATTAAGAGCCCAACAATCGACGTATCTACACATTTTCTATGAATATATTTGAATAATTCCCCAGATAGCATTAAGATTACACGTAATTTCGCATGAATTTTCTGTTCGATCTCACACCCTTAATGGCACTGTACCAGCCGGCAATGCCAGGCAAAATCCTAAATAAAACGATCTCCCGAGTCTCTCTCTCTCTCTCTCTCTCTCTCTCTCTCTCTCTCTTCTCTCTCTCTCTCACGCATCTTCCCACCCAGATAATAATTAATCTTTCCTCTGCAGATCTACACAGGAAACTACAGCGACCCGCGGCTGCGGAAGGGGAGAGAGAGAGAGAGAGAGAGAGAGAGAGAGAGAGAGGGGGGGGGTCCTGGACGTCGTGTGACCGAAGGGGGTGGTTCAGGTCACGTGACCTCTGGGGAGGGGAGGGGTTTAGGTCACGTGACCCACAGGGACTGGAAATGATTGCTCCAATCTTTTTTTACTCTTTCATCAGTATATATATATATATATATATATATATATATATATATATATATATATATATATATATATATATATATATGTATATATATATATATATGTATATATATATATATATATATATATATATATATGGAGGATGATTCCAAAACTTTGATGTTCGAGGAAATAAGAAAACATAACGGTCAGTCCTCGTATGGCTGGTCTCCACACAGGGTATGGGAAGTAGTAGCCAGTCGCATGCCACAATCCAAGCCTTTAGTGGCATGAGAATTGATGAGGCGGATGGATTCTGATCCCACTTCGGTGAAGAACCATCTAGACATGTGAGGAGGACTTCATAACCGAGTGGCTGGTCATAGGAAAGTATACGCGGAACGTAAACACTAACCCCAGGTTTTGGGGAGGCAGATATCCTGCTGTTCAATGTGTGGCGTCTCCAGGTCTTCATTATTTATTACTTACAGCATCATACCAACCGCTGCCTGCGATTTTCCTTCGATTTGTTCGTCAAAAAAAAAGGGTGAACACTTGCCCTCACAGGCTTTCATTCTGTCTGCCACTTTAAAAGAAATCATTCCTTCATAAAATGTTTGAAACTCATTCCTTGTTTCTCCATTAGCTGATCATCCGAGCCAGTGCCTGTGACAAGAAGACATAAGCCCACCATAACTGGTCCATTACGGTCCCTCTCCCATGCCCCACCATGATAAACGTATCCTGGCAAATAATTCCCAGCAGGGGGTCACAAACCTCCTGCTCCGCTCTCTCCACAAATGACTCCTGACAGCCCTAGGATTCACACTTCAATTGTCCTGTGAGTTACAATTACCGTAACTCTGGCCCAGGGGACGATCCCCATTAACTCTGGCCCGAGGGACGGCACCAAACCCCTCCCCCACCTTCAGGATACCAGCAAGACCCTGCTAGGGGTTCCTGCACCCTGCTGGTGTTCTGGTAAATGGCGGGTCGTCCGTTACTCGTTTCTCTTACTTGCCGCGCCAGTATCGGCTGCTTCATCACAGAGCTGAAGAGATTTAGATTTTTACCTTACGACAACTTAAAACTTTGGAGGCAATCAAGTTCCTGAAGCTCGGCGATTTCCAACCGAGTATCTTATCTTCGGCATTCTGTTGTTTCTTCCTCATCCTTACACCAGCTGTAAGATGGGCCGATTCTGGTGTTACGAGTGGCTTACTGTACACACCTGAGCCATGGCCCAGGACCCTGCTACAGATCCTTGCCTAATCACACAATTAGGATCTAATTACCTTAAATTATCTTTTACGTAAGGGACGACGACCCAGTGAGGGAGTCGTGAAAGTTGCTGAACCACAGACAACAGCGCTGTGATTTTAGGGACTGGGTCTCTTGCTCCGGGAGGTGCAACACTCACACGAACTAGGCCTCTTGTTCCGGGAGGTGCAACACTCACACGAACTAGGCCTCATGCTCCGGGAGGTGCCACGCTCACACGCACTAGGCCTCTTGTTCCGGGAGGTGCCATACTCGCATACACTGGGCCTCTTGCTCCGGGAGGTGCAACACTCACACACACTGGGCCTCTTGCTCCGGGAGGTGCCACACTCGCATACACTAGGCCTCTTGTTCCGGGAGGTGTTATTCACATACTCTGGACCTCTTGCTCCGGGAGGTGCCACACTCACACACACTGGGCCTCTTACTCCGGAGGGTGTCACACACACACACACACACCGGGCCTCTTGCTCCGGAAGGTGCTACACTCACATACACTGGGCCTCTTGCTCCGGGAGGTGCCATACACCCACACAAGACCATATATCTACTGACTCTCCTACTCATCTAATCACTGAATACTCACTCACTCATTACAGAGTCATATGATAAATACAAACATCTCATATGATCACCTACTCACCAATCACCTCACCAAACCACTCATCCCCTCACACATACACACTTGGCACATCATACAATTTCCTCATGTTCCTCTCTCTCTCTCTCTCTCTCTCTCTCTCTCTCTCTCTCTCTCTCTCTCTCTCTCTCTCTCTCTCTCCCTTTCTGGAGGGTGACTAGCGCGTCCTGCCTGGGTCACGCACAAGGAGGACAGTGGCAGGAGGAGTCTCGCCTGGGAGACAAATGGCTGCTTAGGTGTCAGCCAGATGCCGGAGGGGAGGGGCCCGATACCACCACAAAGGCTGGGGAACATTAGCCGCCGCCCTCCGGGAGGGAGGGAGGGAGGGAAGGAGCGGCAGACTTGGTTTACTGCTCTGCTGCAGCTCTCGTGGCGCCTCCCGCGGGTATTCGCACTTGCTTCCTTTGATTAGCCTCCTGATACTGCAACTTTTACGGCGCCTAAAACTAATGCTCGTCATGCGGGACTCCAGCTTGCTTGTGGGGTCTGCTTGTCTTGTCTGCTTTGCTCGCCCTCAAGAGGACGCTTATCACAGCTCTAGTCGTGGGACGTAGAGCATCTATTCTTCCTTGCTTGTCCCACTTCGCGATCACCACCCACACCATCTTACTCTTCGTGTTTCGTAAAAAAAAAAAGGGGAAGGAGAATGAATATCACTAACACGAGACCATCCAGTGGGACGTACAACACACCAGCTCGGTTTTACTAAGGATATTTTTTGAAAGGACAATAAAAAGAAAATGTAATCTTGTACATCTGCACCATGGGACGGGGAGCTGGTGGAGACGTTGGGATGAGGAGCTGGAGGAGACGTTGGGATGGGGAGGTGATGGAGACGTTGGGATGGGGAGGTGATGGAGACGTTGGGATGGGGAGGTGGAGGAGACGTTGGGATGGGGAGCTGGTGGAGACGGTGGGATGGGAGGTGGTGGAGACGTTGGGATGGGGAGGTGATGGAGACGTTGGGATGGGGAGGTGATGGAGACGTTGGGATGGGGAGGTGGAGGAGACGTTGGGATGAGGAGCTGGTGGAGACGTTGGGATGGGGAGGTGGTGGAGACGTTGGGATGAGGAGCTGGTGGAGACGTTGGGATGGGGAGGTGGTGGAGACGTTGGGATGGGGAGGTGGTGGAGACGTTGGGATGGGGAGGTGGTGGAGACGTTGGGATGAGGAGCTGGTGGAGACGTTGGGATGAGGAGCTGGTGGAGACGTTGGGATGAGGAGCTGGTGGAGACGTTGGGATGGGGAGGTGGTGGAGACGTTGGGATGAGGAGCTGGTGGAGACGTTGGGATGAGGAGCTGGTGGAGACGTTGGGATGGGGAGGTGGTGGAGACGTTGGGATGGGGAGGTGGTGGAGACGTTGCGATGAGGAGCTGGTGGAGACGTTGGGATGGGGAGGTGGTGGAGACGTTGGGATGAGGAGCTGGTGGAGACGTTGGGATGAGGAGCTGGTGGAGACGTTGGGATGGGGAGCTGGTGGAGACGTTGGGATGGGGAGCTGGTGGAGACGTTGGGATGGGGAGCTGGTGGAGACGTTGGGATGGGGAGCTGGTAGAGACGTTGGGATGAGGAGCTGGTGGAGACGTTGGGATCGGGAGCTGGTAGAGACGTTGGGATGAGGAGCTGGTGGAGACGTTGGGATGGGGAGGTGATGGAGACGTTGGGATGGGGAGGTGATGGAGACGTTGGGATGGGGAGCTGGTGGAGACGTTGGCATGGAGAGCTGGTGGAGACGTTGGAATGGGGAGCTGGTAGAGACGTTGGGACGGGGAGCTGGTGGAGACGTTGGGATGGGGAGGTGATGGAGACGTTGGGATGGGGAGCTGGTGGAGACGTTGGAATGGAGAGCTGGTGGAGACGTTGGGATGGGGAGCTGGTGGAGACGTTGGGATGAGGAGCTGGTGGAGACGTTGGGATGAGGAGCTGGTGGAGACGTTGGGATGAGGAGCTGGTGGAGACGTTGGGATGGGGAGGTGGTGGAGACGTTGGGATGGGGAGGTGGTGGAGACGTTGGGATGGGGAGGTGGTGGAGACGTCGGAATGGAGGTGGAAGAGACACAGACAAGGTGGTGGGGTTTACGTAGGTATTACTGACATCTTTATATAAAAAAAAGAATAACTTCTTATATTCTAACTTCACACACACACACACACACACACACACAAGGAGAGACTGCTCCTCCTCCTCCTCAAGTTACCATGACCCTAGTAACAAGGAGACACGTCCAGCATGGTGCAGGTAGGTACTGAGACGTTACCAGGTCCAGACTGAGAAAGCACAGGTCACCATTACGTATCTTGATAACCCTAACGCCTCATACCCCTGTCGCCCACGTCACACCCACTGCAGTATGTTCACACTCAACGTTCTCCCAGACACTTCATACACCATATACAATGTATATAATGTATATAATGTTTATGAATCTTCCTCTTACCACATTTGTCAATGCATGTCATGCATTTGTATACACGTCCCCTGTTGCACTGAAACACTTCCTCTGACGTCATTCATCACTGCTCCTCTTGGTTTTAGTGAACAGTAGCTCGTATTATTCACCATAACACCAACGTATTATTCACCATAACACCAACGTATTATTCACCATAACACCAACGTTTTATTCACCATAACACCGTTTTATTCACCATAACACCAACGTTTTATTCACCATAACACCAACGTTTTATTCACCATAACACCAACGTTTTACTCACCATAACACCAACGTTTTATTCACCATAACACCAACGTTTTATTCACCATAACACCAACGTTTTATTCACCATAACACCAACGTTTTATTCACCATAACACCAACGTTTTATTCACCATAACACCAACGTTTTATTCACCATAACACCAACGTTTTATTCACCATAACACCAACGTTTTATTCACCATAACACCAACGTTTTATTCACCATAACACCAACGTTTTATTCACCATTACACCAACGTTTTATTCATCCCACCTTATCATCCTCCCTCAGGCGTTGGTGTGTGTGTGTGTGTGTGTGTGTGTGTGTGTGTGTGTGTGGAAGACTACTACTTTCCCTGTACCCTGGGCATCAAGGCCGTAACCCCCCCAAGCTGAGGGAGACAACAGACAACAACCATACCAGGGCTGCGCCCGCCGCGCACGGTGACCTGTCGCAACGGATATGGCATCCAAGGGGGAGGGAAAAAGACCCCGGGAGATGACGATAGATTATCTCCTGTGACGATATAATGGAAGGTGTTGTTTACTCTGGGTGCTGGGGAAAATCGTCTCTAACACAACATACTTCAGCAGTGGTGACATTTTTAAACACACACACACACACACACTATATATATATATATATATATATATATATATATATATATATATATATATATATATATATATACCAAACGGCGTCCTAGCTACGTCTTTTCGTTGTATATCAACTGACTATTATAACTCTTTCTATTATCTCCCCTGATGATGTGATTATTACACGAAAGTGCACTTGGGAACTTCTCGCGTTTCATTTCCCCGTGGACGCGAAAATCAAAACCCATGTTGTCTTAATCATATTGATTCTTCTTCTTGACCAATACTTAGTAAGATGATTCCAATTCTTCTTAATCTATTACCAATGAGGTGGAATACTGGTTTGGTAATTACAAATTACACATAAAAGATCATATATTATTTACGTAAACTTCAAATCAGACTTAAATACCGCAAACTTAAGGTATGTATATTCAAATACCTTACCCAAACGCAACTATAGAAGGTGATTATATGATGACAAATGCAAACATAGTTTTTGAGGAACCAAAATTTGAAAACAGAAAATAAAATGAAATTACAGGACACAAAATAAAATGGGATATACTACAATCACAGGTCCCATAATTAGACCAACCTGACCTCCAATTTGGTCCCTGGCTTTTAAGAAGAAAAGATCTGGCTCCCTACAAAACGTCAGCTGGAAAAGAAAATGTAGTAATCTTGACAGAAAACGTTAGCTCAGTCAGTAATCATTCAACATTGTTTTCCCTCCGTCACCCCAGACTCTCCAATCTGCAGGGTTCAGAATTCTGAATTCACTCGACCGAGCGATGTGCCCATGTTGCTCTGAATGCTAACTGGCAGTTTCTTAGTGGTTATTCAGGCTCGTGTCAGTTTTGGATTAATAAATGTATGTGATGATGGACGAGCAGTGAACGATCACGTAAGATCTGTCCATTATGAACACTGTGGATGAATTCTGTAAAGGTGGTTTGGTGGCCATTCAACGTTTCTCTCTCTCTCTCCTATCTGACATGAAATATATATATATATATATATATATATATATATATATATATATATATATATATATATATATATATATATATATATATTATATATTATATATATATATATATATATATATATATATATATATATATATATATTTTTTTTTTTTTTTTTTTTTTATACTTTGTCGCTGTCTCCCGCGTTTGCGAGGTAGCGCAAGGAAACAGACGAAAGAAATGGCCCCACCCCCCCCCCCCCCCATACACATGTACATACACACGTCCACACACGCAAATATACATACCTACACAGCTTTCCATGGTTTACCCCAGACGCTTCACATGCCTTGCTTCAATCCACTGACAGCACGTCAACCCCTGTATACCACATGACTCCACTTCACTCTATTTCTTGCCCTCCTTTCACCCTCCTGCATGTTCAGGCCCCGATCACACAAAATCTTTTTCACTCCATCTTTCCACCTCCAATTTGGTCTCCCTCTTCTCCTCGTTCCCTCCACCTCCGACACATATATCCTCTTGGTCAATCTCTCCTCACTCATTCTCTCCATGTGCCCAAACCATTTCAAAACACCCTCTTCTGCTCTCTCAACCACGCTCTTTTTATTTCCACACATCTCTCTTACCCTTACGTTACTTACTCGATCAAACCACCTCACACCACACATTGTCCTCAAACATCTCATTTCCAGCACATCCATCCTCCTGCGCACATCTCTATCCATAGCCCACGCCTCGCAACCATACAACATTGTTGGAACCACTATTCCCTCAAACATACCCATTTTTGCTTTCCGAGATAGTGTTCTCGACTTCCACACATTTTTCAAGGCTCCCAAAATTTTCGCCCCCTCCCACACCCTATGATCCACTTCCGCTTCCATGGTTCCATCCGCTGACAGATCCACTCCCAGATATCTAAAACACTTCACTTCCTCCAGTTTTTCTCCATTCAAACTCACCTCCCAATTGACTTGACCCTCACCCCTACTGTACCTAATAACCTTGCTCTTATTCACATTTACTCTCAACTTTCTTCTTCCACACACTTTACCAAACTCAGTCACCAGCTTCTGCAGTTTCTCACATGAATCAGCCACCAGCGCTGTATCATCAGCGAACAACAACTGACTCACTTCCCAAGCTCTCTCATCCCCAACAGACTTCATACTTGCCCCTCTTTCCAGGACTCTTGCATTTACCTCCCTTACAACCCCATCCATAAACAAATTAAACAACCATGGAGACATCACACACCCCTGCCGCAAACCTACATTCACTGAGAACCAATCACTTTCCTCTCTTCCTACACGTACACATGCCTTACATCCTCGATAAAAACTTTTCACTGCTTCTAACAACTTGCCTCCCACACCATATATTCTTAATACCTTCCACAGAGCATCTCTATCAACTCTATCATATGCCTTCTCCAGATCCATAAATGCTACATACAAATCCATTTGCTTTTCTAAGTATTTCTCACATACATTCTTCAAAGCAAACACCTGATCCACACATCCTCTACCACTTCTGAAACCGCACTGCTCTTCCCCAATCTGATGCTCTGTACATGCCTTCACCCTCTCAATTAATACCCTCCCATATAATATATATATATATATATATATATATATATATATATATATTCCCAATGCTAAGTCCGCGTGAGACTTCACATCGCTACACTCCTGACGGGGCTGAACTCTGCAACTGATGCTGTCACGGCAGAAGGCCTCGTGTCCCTGCCCTTGGACGGTGAACCATCCCGCTTAATAGTGTACCCCTCCCTGCGCTTGACGGTCTACCACTCTATTTGACGGTATACTATCCCGCTTAACAGTGTACCTCTCCCTGCGCTAGGCGGTGTACCATCCCGCTTAACAGTGTACCCCTCCCTGCGCTAGATGATCTACCACTCTATTTGATGGTGCACCATCCCGCTTAACAGTGTACCTCTCCCTGCGCTAGACGGTGTACCATCCCGCACGACGGTGCACCACTCCCCTAGACAGTGTACCACTCGGCATGGCTGTCTGGCCACATAATCAGCACTACTCAAGTCTACCGTGAGAGGCGGTACACTCGACATACTCATGACGGAAACTAGTCTGGCGTATCATTAAACCAAATTAACTGCATAAGATTAAAGATACAGCTCACAACACACGGGACAGTCTACCGCTGAACGTCGGGGGGCCATAACTCGTGTCCTGGAATGAGTGGGTTAAATATAAACCCGTACCAAGGCGGGGGAAAAATGCGAGGCCACTGCCAACTGGGTACTTTCGACCGGTGGGCCAACACGGCCGGCCAGCCAGCCAGCAGTAGACGGTGCACTGGCAAGAGGCAGCGGGGCCCACCGCCTTAAACCTGCACCTGGCCACACGCCCAAACACTCGCCGAAGGTCCCACTGATCCCTGGGGGAGCGGTGCTCTCCCCCGTCGACACACAGAGGAGGGAGACGACCACCACGCTCCACACCTGGGTGTCAGTCCCCCCCGTGTCGACATCCACCGGGGCAACCGCCGACACCTGGGGCCCGGCGCCCCCCGGTGATCCCCTCAGAGCCAGCCCTCGTTGATACCCAGGGGTCCCCCATAATACCAGTCTAAACAATCCTACCACATAATTGGTCATAACGAGCTGTGAGGGCACTCATGATATGGCGCCCCTTTGGACAGGTGGCGATAAACAGCTGCAGACATCACGCACCTGGTGACATCATACAGTTGGTGGCGTACACGGGGTGACATCACACAGCTGGTGACATTATAAACTGGTCACATTTCACAGATGGTGACATCACTGTATAGCCAAGTGACAGCCGCACATCTCCACTGTCCCACGCGCTTCCCATCGCCTCTTCCAACAAGCTCGCTAAGGTCGAGAGACTCGTGTCCTTTGCCACGGGAACCAAGACGTATGAACCGTGGAGTGTAGGCGGCGCTGTCTCCCTCTCTGATGATCGGGTTCGGATGAGCGTAGCGAGGGTAAGGACCCCACGCTACGCTCGGCTGTCGTTAATAAACCAGTCAAGTGGGGATGTGACGTCACGTGGCCCTATGGTTAAAGGAGCCCCGTCTTGTCGATAGGTTATGTGCTCTAGACTTCAACCATTGTCTGAGTCTCTCTCTCTCTCTCTCTCTCTCTCTCTCTCTCTCTCTCTCTCTCTCTCTCTCTCTATATATATATATATATATATATATATATATATATATATATATATATATATATATATATATATATACACACACACACACACACACACACACACACACACATGCCAAATCAAGGGTGACCTAAGTTGCCTCAGTCACAAGGCGTACGCAACGTGAATATATCAGTCACTCGAAGTCGGTATAAAGGAGGCAGGTTTCCCGACCTCTGATCCCGTCAATAGAACATTGTGGTCATCTCTCTCTTCTGCAGTGCGCACCAAGGTACGCTCCGGAGATCCGCACTGCGCACTCTCACTAACATAAGGAGGCCGCAGCGCGTCCCTGCCTGCATTACCGCGCTCGGCTGTGTTCCAAACGTATACAGTCCTTATTCAACGTCCGCCAAGTGCCACAACGTCTGAAGCTGGAATGTAGTCAGTTTCCTGTGGGACAGAGAGACGCACGGGAGGCAGAGGGGAGGAAAGGTGCCAGAGACGGCTCACTTCCGTCCCAAGCAGGTGACGACGACGGGGCTCTGAGGAGAACCTCTGGGAAATATGATGGTGTACGAGGGTGGCTCCAGGTGAAGACGGGTCTGTGGCAGGGGTGCGTGTGATGTCATAACTATTTGGTATGTTTACGAATGAGGCATTGAGGTAGACGAACACAAAGGGTCTTCGAGAGAGGAGCATTTCTGCGGTATGTTGGGAGGCTGGGAGTTGAGTTGGCTATTGTTTGCTGATGACACGGCGCTGGTGGCAGACTCGAGGGTGTGTTAAAAGAGAGCGTTGAGAGGGAATGTGAGTGCAAGCAAGGTTATTAGGTTTAGCAATGGAGAGACACACTATATTTGGAGTTTGAATGGAGAGAACTTGGAGGAAGCGAAACGCTGATGTTAGCCACAGGGTGGGTGAGGGGGCTGAGGTCCTGGCGCTAGTGAGGAGCGTGTGTTGCAAGAACCGTCATTACAGGTGAGGGATGAGATGGCCATTTACGATGGAATAGTAGTTTCAACGGTGTTGTGTGGATGCAATGCGTGGACTTAAAATGAGAATGTATGGAAGTGGGTAAAGGTGTTAGAAATGAAATGCTTGATGACTATGTGGTGAGAGGAGAGAGATAATGTATGTCTCAAGAGTGGAAGGGACAAGGAGAAACTGAGAGACCAAATTGAAGATGGAAGGATGGAGTAACAAAGGTTGCGAGTTACTGGGGGTTGAACATGCAGGAGGGTGTACGACGTGAACGGGATAAAGTGAATTGGAGCGATATGGTACACAGATGGCGACACACTGTGAATGGACTGAAGCATTTTTTATGAAGCAACCGGAGTAAACCAGGAAAGGTCTGTGGGTCCTGGTTGTGGATGGAGGGGTTGTGGTTTCGGTGAATTGCACGTGACAGATAGAGAATGGATTTCAGCACGGAATTTCTTCGTCTATTCATAGCGCTAACTCGCTAATGCGGGAAACAACGGGGATATATATATATATATATATATATATATATATATATATATATATATATATATATATATATATATATATATAAACACCACGTTCAAGAGCTAAAGTTGTTGATAAAATCCTGCAAAAAGCGGAGATGAACACGGCTAACTCGTCAGGAATCCAGGTGGACGATGAGGTAAAAACGAAACAAAACAATAAGAGTTTAAACAAACGGAATGTAATATACAACATTCCGCAACGGGGCTTAGAAGAGAGACTGTACGAGCATAATGTGGATGTGTACACCTACATCAAGTCTCTACCTCACTTTAACACCTGGGTGAGTGTGGCCACTTCCCGAAGTGGCACGAACCCAAGGCCACCCATAAAGCTCTGGACAAGTGCGTGAGGAGAGCATGTGAAGCAGCACACATAACGGCAATTCATGTCATACATCACCGCGAGGAACGCCCGTGTTTGTTTATGGCGCGGCGGGAAAACTAGTGGTGACGTCACGGGAGAAGGGTGAGCCAGCGGCGGGAACCAACCAATCGGGGTAAGCCTCGTCCAGAATCCCAGAAAGGTAGCAGTCTGACGTGCATTTACATACCGTGTTCTTTGTCTCTAGTTATTACCCTGTGTTAACAAATCCTCACGACGTAATTTACAGTATAAAACTCCTAGCTCCAGCCAGGGTCTTTCTACCACTTTCTCATATAGATAACACACACACACACACACACACACACACACACACCGGGCCCTACCAACACCGAAGGTGCACCGCGAGTGAAAAGACACTCAGGGCGCGGCTGTACCTTCGTCAGCTGGTAACACAACAGAATAAAAGTTGTCAGAGAACTTCTAGTTTCCAAAGGAGTCCATCCTGATCTGAGTATCATAAGTAATCAATAATAAAGACAATAAACCAGGTGTTGGTGAGAATATATCAAAACACAATACGAATATAATACAAAAGGCAGTCAGTCGACTCTCTCCTCTTAATAACTGAAACTCACACACTTTCTGTATTAAGCCTGCATCAATCAGCACGTGAAAACACTACACTGGACTTTAAAAAAAGACTAAATAACTATACCGGAAACCAACTGGTACTTGCATATGTGACCGGGTCACATACTGGAGATGTTGGGGTGGGGTGATGTCCATTAAATGCCATAAGTATCTATGTAACCAAAAAGCGAATCTTCTTTCCATTTTGAAAATACATCAGTTCATAATACTCTTTAGGAAAATACTGACCATATAGAGTCACGATACGCCAACTTTAATGATCGCAATATAAACTATATTTAAGTTGTTTTTCTAACTTGCACGAGTAATGATCTTTAGATTCTTTTTTTTAATAAATCTTTGAATACTGAAAATCCTTTATGATTACCAAATGTAAGCCTGTTACGTCTTTGTGAATGCAAGACGCAAGTTTTGAGATCCCACAAGACAGCCAGCTCCCATTTTCTGTATCCTCCTCCTCCTAACCCCCCCTTCTCCACACACACACACACACACACACACACACACACCACCATGAGCCAAATCTGGGCCTTCGAAGCAACTCCTGCCTGTGTGACACACGTCGCTGGGGTACATATGTACATCATATGGGCATCAGACTTACGATGGGCCACATACATGAACGACACGGGACGTGCTCTCACCATCACAACCTGAGGGAGGTGCTGACGATACTTCGAAGTCTGGTGATCGATTATACGTGGACAGCCCTAACGACCCCTCCCGGCAGCTGATAAGCCCAAATCCATACCGACCGTACCCTCACACTTGTAAACAAGGGCTATAATAAATGCAGTGACAATGTTTATATGGTCTTAAAAGAATTTATCTTGAACACACAAAGGTGCCTGCTTAAGCTGAGCGAGGGGTATACCGATTCATAACTTGACGCTGGCGCGGTCGGCATTTGAGCAAATTATAGTTGCAAAAAGAAAATAAATGACAAAGAGTTACGAGATCACTTCAACAGAAAACGTTATGATGGTAGCACCAGCGTTAGCGCACGTCATATCATCCAGTGTATATATATAAAAACAAATGAGGCATTGTAACTATTATCCTGCCTTGAATTTTAGACAAACGGAATCTAATCTCTCTTAATGAAAGGTTCCCTATTGCATCTTAAACTATCACCGGAATGCCATCTGGATGTAGTGTAGGGGGTGTGTTGTGGACAAGAAACGAGGTTAACTAGTCATGCGAGAGCTACTCATACAGGACCGAGAGAGCTCTGAATACACTCTGACGTCTGTAGGTCTACCATCTGGCACGCACTACCACGTCGTGAGGGCTGGTCGTAAGGGCTGGTATACAACAAAGAAGTGGAGGTTCCGGGGTTTCCTTCGAAATGCCAGCTCTGTATTTCTGATAATATCAGCCTAGCTACTATGAATAGATGTGTCAATATAATTCTGAGGGTAATTTGTGTGTGTGTGTGTGTGGGTAATGTTGCGCGGGTAATTTTTTTTTGGGGGGGTCTGTTATCCAATCCTGGCCCCTGATGACTGGACTTCGAGAGTCTAAAATATTGAGCTTAATAAATATGTACATGTATGTCACGGTGTTACCGGACTCCTCTCGCATGAGGTCACACCGCAAGTGAAGAGTCTGACACGTCTGGCGAGTCTATGAAACAGTTTTTTCGTCAAAGAACCTCGCGCTAAAGAGGAGTCCATCCTTTCCCTGGTACTGAACGGAGCGCAACAGCCTTTGGTCTGCAGGAACCCCTTGGGGAAAAAGAGGTCATGGGGATGATTCATGAGCGAATAAGAATTAATCACAGTTTCCACACTAGGATTAACTAAGACGATTAATATAGTGGTACAGAATCCCTCCTCTTTATGTCTCTCTCTCCTGTGTCTTCCTTCTGCACCTTCTTCCCTCGTCTTCCCTTCCCCTCTCTCTACTCTCCCATCCTTCCTTCCTCGTTCTTTACCTCTGTACTGCTTCCTAAATTCTTCCTCCGTTTCTTTTCTATTTTGCCGACTTTCTCTACACCCTCTCACACACACTCACCTCACTCTTGTATTTCTCTTTCCCTTTTACACTCCACCTCTCTCTCTCTCTCACTCTCTCTCTCTCTCTCACTCTCTCTCTCCTCTCCCCTTCAGGCTTTAAATCCTCACATCTGGTGGAAAATAATGTCCCTCGCTTCACTGGGGGAGAGAGAGAGAAAAAAAAGGGAAAATTTTATACATTTAATAATATCTTTTAATCGCCAATGATAAAATTCATCAAATGTATGTCATGAACTGGATGACTGTGCTATTCTGACGCGGGAGACAGCAACAAAGTATAATATATAATAATATATAATATATATATATATATATATATATATATATATATATATATATATATATATTAATCAGCGGGGGGCTGGAAATCCTCCCCTCTCGTTTTTTTTATTTTTTTTTTTAATTTTCCAAAAGAAGGAACAGAGAAGAGGGCCAGGTGAGGATATTCCTTCAAAGGCCCAGTCCTCTGTTCTTAACGCTACCTCGCTATTGCGGGAAATAGCGAATAGTATGAAAAAAAAAAAAAAAAAGAATATATATATATATATATATATATATATATATATATATATATATATCATACTTAGTCGCTGTCTCCTGCGTGAGCGAGGTAGCGCAAGGAAACAGACGAAAGAATGGCCCAATCCAAACACATGTATATACATAAACGCCCACACATGCACATATACATACCTATACATTTCAACGTATACATACATTTACATACACAGACATATACATATATACACAAATACATATCCGTACTTGCTGCCTTCATCCATATACTTCACCTCTGGGGAAAATTATATAGATGATAATCGAATTTTGTCCCCCTCAAAAAAAAAAAATAACTTGTCAACGTATCATCTTCCACCAATCACAGACTGGGCAAATCACTCTCATGGGCCTAGGTCACGTCACGTTGACCCCGGATCCTGGAACACGATGACCTCTGTCCAGGACGACTTCATAGAAGTCGACCCGTCACACTGTGGGGTACACGGGGGGGTCAAGGCCCTTACGACCATATGATCCTTATCACCTGTATGACGATAACATACCATTACCCGGCCTGGTAGCAAGCAGTTCACAGTCGCCGCAACGGGTCTCCCGCCTCACTCCTACCGCTGGCGGGGGAGGATCACTTCCACTGCTGCCTCACCAGCGTAGGCTGAGTTTCTATTCGTATCGTATTCTACAACCCGCGCGTCTCAGGTCTACATCGCCTTGCTCTGTCTGTACTGCGGAGAGTATAAAGGTATTGCGTGGTGTACAGCACATCGCCTGGACCCGCGTATATTACGGTCGGGGTCTACCTATGTTCGTCTTGTACCTTTGTCTCACTCAGGCCTCACTCTGCCAGGCCCCTCCCTCCCCATATCTAACCCCCCAAAATCTGCTCATATTGGACACACATGGGGAGAAAAATAGGTTTACGATTTAATTCATGAAATATCACAACGGTTGCGAGGTACAGAGCCACTTGATGAATAATTCTGTAAACACCGTTGATGTCTGTATCCTTCCTGTATCCTTCACTCCTGCCTATGTAGCAGGGGGTTACTCTCAGGAGCCAGTTCGTGCGTTCGTTCCTTCCCCTTTCTGTACGTGATAACTCGCGACGACAAGAGTCATCACTGGGAATTCTTTCACCTTCCCATGCAAATCAAGAGGCACGACAGGATTTCATATGGAAATCCATTCCGTTCTGACCCATCCAGACCAAAGCGCGTCCAACTGCTACTGTCGTACTCTGAGAGACGAGCAGGTTCGGAGAGAGAGAGAGAGAGAGAGAGAGAGAGAGAGAGAGAGAGAGAGAGAGAGAGAGAGAGAGAGAGAGAGAGAGGAGAGACCAGCAGATTCGAACCCTCCGGACCCACGTCTAATAACTCCAACTGATTGGCTTTTACGGTACAGATAAAATATAGCTCATTATTTCTCTGAAAATATATCATCTCGGCAGCCAGCGATTTCTATCCTACCAAGGAAATAGATTGAATTCTTGGTAACTGTGTATAAAGGCTAGTTATCGTGCGTGTGGCAGCTTCCCTCGCCGTGTCCACAGACCAAACAAGACCATTTGGTTCTAGTGGCACAAGTATATTGTACGGTCCAAGCAAACAGCAACAGACCACCGAGTCCTCGTCTGTTAGTGTGGCAGAGATGAGACATGCACAGTTTAGTGTGCGTAACATCAGGAAATTAAGCAGATGACTTAAAGGGGATCTGAAGCGAAGCATTGGTTGAGTCGGTTCTTTTTAAGCGTATCTAAGACGTCGCTGTCAACTACTCTTGCAGGTCAATCACCCTAGATTTCTAACAATCTTTCGGAATCATTCTCTGTAAAACGTTCGCTTACTTCTGTCCACTGCTGGTAATGAGACCAGACAAAAATATATAGCCTTAAGTAACTGGCTGGACAGAAATGATCAAAGTGTTTGATGAGCCATAAAACGCCTGTACCAAACCATCTCTTAAACCTCTCTCTCTCTCTCTCTCTCTCTCTCTCTCTCTCTCTCTCTCTCTCTCTCTCTCTCTCTCAACCAAAATCCTTACCCCGAGACTTCCTTGATGTATCATACCAATGCCTGTATCCATTTTTTTTTCTCTCCACCGGTGAGCGCAGCCAGACCACGGCGTTACGTTAAATGTATTCCTGCTGGTGTATAACTTCAAAAAGATTTCCACTTACTAAGTGTTCAACTTGTGGAGGATCCAATCTTCATAATATCACTTAACACCTTACCGAAATCTATGATTCTAAAGAACTTTAGTGCACACTAACCATATATATATATATATATATATATATATATATATATATATATATATATATATATATATATATATATATATACACACACTTGTGTGACCACCATGTTAAGCCAGGGGTTCCCCACCATATCTGTGTGCCCACCATGTAAGGCCAGGGGCCCCCCACCGTGTTAAGTCATGGCCCCCTACCATATCTGTGTGCCCACCATGTAAGGCCAGGGGCGCCCCTACCATGTCAAGTCATGGCCCCCCTACCATATCCGTGTGACCACCACGTTAATCCAGGGGCGCCCTACCGTGCGTGTGTGCTCACCCTAACGCTAAAAACGTCCGTCGTCATGTACCACAAAGGGCCACCGCTCCATTTTTCTTCTCCCTCAGGGTCGGCGCCAAAGCCCCCGGCTCAAACCTCCAACTTTTCAGTTCACATATGGACCACCTTTGTTGTCACCTCCCATTCTCCTTTTGTTCGCCGTAAAGGTCGGAGAATTAAAAGATTGTCAGGCTATGGCTTGGTCCGTAACCACACAGGTAGAAAGATTACTCCTCCTATGCTCTGTGCTGTCCATGGGGGGGTTTCGCTACTTTTGAGGCAAGCAGTTGTATACACGGGTGGAATGCCCTGCCAACAAGGAAGGATCCGATGTTTCCAGACGCACCCCAGCAAGACAAAGGGGCCGATGCTTCCAGACCCACTTCAGCTAAAGGGGGCTGATGCTTCCAGACACACACAACCCCACCTCCCCTTCAGTAAGACAGGGGGCCGGGGGGGGGGGGGGGGGAGGTGATGCTTCCAGACCCCCCTTCAGTAAGACAGGAGGCGGGGGGGGGGGGGAGGTGATGCTTCCAGACCCCCCTCTTCAGTGATACACGGGGTTGATGCTTCCAGACCCACTTCAGCTAAAGGGCGCTGATGCTTCCAGACACATCCCTCCCTCCCCTTCAGTAGGACAGGAGGTGGGGAGGTGATGCTTCCAGACCCCCTCCTTCAGTGATACACGGGGTTGATGCTTCCAGACCCACTCCAACACGACGGGGAACAGATGTTTACAGACCCAAGCCAGTGAGACAGGAAGATAATGCTTCCAGAACCACTCCAGTTGGACAAGGAACTGAAGTTCCAGACCCACTTCAGTGAGATAGGAAGACGATGCTTCCAGATCCATTCCAGTAAGAGTGGCTCAAAATAAAAAAAAAAAAAAAAGAATTTTTTTTTTCAAAATTGAAACATATGATAAAGAAAAAAATGTTTCAAAATTGAAACATAAGATATTGAAACACTTATGTACTTGAAATAACCATGAAAAATATATCATAATGACTTGAATTACCGATAGATACCCAGTTTAAACGATGCAAATGATTAGATGATTAAAAATTGCCTTAATTTAACACCTTAATCAAAGGCCATAAAGACGACCAAACGATATTTCGACCCAAGGTTTTGTATTCACCAAGATAAACACTTCTTAGAATGAGTTTTTAAAGGAAATAAAATTTTTTCTGAGAAAAATACGAAAATTTGCAGCCGTTGAACTGCGCGGTTCTAAGGGCGTCGGGAGCGCCTCCGCCGGCCGCTGTGAGACATGCGAGGGCGGGAACTGAGGTGTGGCGGACTCTCCTCCCTCCTGCTCCGGTGCATCTTACACCATGACGTCACAAAAGAGGACGTGAGCCTCGCAGTAAAAGCGGCGGACGGCTTGAGTGGTACCATCCCCCACACGTCATAACCCTACAATAACCCTAGTGGTACCATCCCCCACACGTCATAACCCTACAATAACCCTAGTGGTACATTCCCCCACACGTCATAACCTTACAATAACCCTAGTGGTACATCCCCCACACGTCATAACCCTACAATAACCCTAGTGGTACCATCCCCCACACGTCATAACCCTACAATAACCCTAGTGGTACATTCCCCCACACGTCATAACCTTACAATAACCCTAGTGGTACATCCCCCACACGTCATAACCTTACAATAACCCTAGTGGTACCATCCCCCACACGTCATAACCCTACAATAACCCGAGTGGTACATTCCCCACACGTCATAACCTTACAATAACCCTAGTGGTACATCCCCCACACGTCATAACCCTACAATAACCCTAGTGGTACCATCCCCCACACGTCATAACCCTACAATAACCCTAGTGGTACATTCCCCCACACGTCATAACCTTACAATAACCCGAGTGGTACATTCCCCACACGTCATAACCTTACAATAACCTTACGTATGAGGTTCGCGTTTCATATATCTTCACCGTTTTCCATTCATCTGTTCTTCCTATCCTACATAAGCAATTCTTTAAATCTTCGCCATCAGTTTCTGCCCTGACTTCATGTTATGGCCTCTGGCTGTTCTGCAACTGAAAGGCTGTGATCAAGTCACCTCTCAGTCTTCTCTCTTCCACAGAGGGCAAACTTTTGGCTTCTAGCCATTCCCTGGGACTCATCTCTCTCCATCCCGTCCCATCTTTGTTGTCCTCCTCTAGACAACGATGAGGGGAACATCAAAAGGATAATGTGCAGCAGGGAGAGGTCGGTGATGGCTTAAAAAACACGGCTGAGCAAGAATTACATTTTCTTGTCAAGTTGATTTTACCAGACAACCCAGCCGTGGGCCAATCAGGCCTCCTGCTGTCTGTCTTACTCATGCAAACTCATGAGAGACACATGAGAGGCATATTCTTATTATGGTCTGATGTAGGATACCTGTTGGAATATTTCCTGATCTGCCAACAGAATGATGCAACCTTTACTGTTATCTGGAACATGGATCTTCAGCGACAGGTTAGGGACAATGTCTACTTCAAAATCCCTCTTACTTACGGGTTCCTGCAGCTTATTTCGTGCTATGTAATATTCATACTGGGGCCTTCTTTCACTGTGCCCCCACCTCGTTGTTGGTGTGTGTGTGTGTGTGTGTGAGAGAGAGAGAGAGAGCGCGCGCGCAGAAAATGGTTATTCCTTTTGCTCAGTGGAGATGCAACTGTTTATCGCGCTCCTCATGTTCTTTCTGTCTGAGATTCAGCAGAGCATCACAGGTTATAAGTTCAGTACGTATATGGTACAGCGAGGGAGGGACGCATCCCACTAATGGCGCGTCCGGCGTGTCTATACTGAGCAGGTCGGGTGTTGTCTGACCACTCCGCTCTGATTGGTCGACGTGGCCACATGATCCTCCCCCTTCCCGTTAGATGAAGCCTGCGTGCTTGCTTGTTTACACCAAGCGGTAATCACGGGGTTTCATTATACAGGCGAAGTCAAACCTCAGGAGAACTAACTCGAAGCGTCAATTGGCCGGAGGAGAGTGTGTGTGTGTTCGTTCCTTGACCCTGACTGACTTGGATTCTCCCTCCTTCGGCGCCTGACCTCAACTGAATTCAATCTGGATGAACCACGACACCTCCGGAGGCTGGCTGGTCAAAACCAGTAGAGTATAGTTTTGGCGGACCCCCGGAGTCAGGGCAGTGTGGACCGACCCCAGGACCGTGGTTAGGTTTAACTGGTCATCTAACTGACCACTGGTCGACGTGTTCACATGATCCTCCCCTCCTGGCGGAGGAAGCCGGCTTGCTTGTTGAGACCAAGCGGTACACACTCGACCCAGGAGTGTCGAGAGTTGGTGTCTACCAGAGAGTCCAGGAAGGCAACACATCTGCCGACGTGACGCGACTATCGATATACCACACACCGGACATCAAAGGAGTTCGGAAAGTGGGCGCAAGTTTCTGGCGGCCCAACAAAAGTTCTCTGCCAAGATGCGGATTTTCCAGTGCTGAAGACCAGGTTTACGTATACCATTTCTCTCTCTCTCTCTCTCTCTCTCTCTCTCTCTCTCTCTCTCTCTCTCTCTCTCTCTCTCTCACGGGGTTGAGGTCTGTTTCAACTAGACCGACCAACCGACCGTCTGGTCTAAAAAAAAAAGAATAAAATGTCGACCTATGATGAGTGATGCTAGTTCGATAGCACTCGTCATCCTGCCGACGGGTTCAAGTTGATACCTTCAACACAAACAAAAAGTAAGAGTTACATGAGTACGAGTTACCGACACTGTATGTATATGCAAAACGACTGTTATAGGAACGCGATACGTTAACAAAACCCAGGAAATAACGGGGAAGCTTTACTTAGGCCTAAATACTCCCAAGTCTACGTACCACTTATGCACAACAGCGCAATGCTTTCAACCTTTATTCAAAATTATTAATAGTATTCACTATCTTCCTTAAACCTCTGGATAAGCTACTGCGCATCTCCCAGGCAGGGGACAGGTATAACACACCTACACATTACGACGTGCCATGGGAACAGTCTTCTCCCCACACAAGCCCCAGCAACCTGTGCCGACGACATAGCCATTCAAATTTATTCATGGGACTTTCTACCCTCCGTGAAGGAATCCACACTCACGGCAGCGATGGATGGATGTGTGGGCCGCAGCAAAGGTTCGGTGGACTTGCCGCCCGCTCGCCCTCCCTCCCTCCTTCACCATCCATCCCCTCTGCTGTGTGTGTGTGTGTGAGGGGGAGGATGTGGAGAGGGAGCTCCGAGGCTAGTCAGTCAGTACCACCAGCACGTCTCTACCGACGAGTCCACCGCCAGTCCTTAACCACTGTTAAGCACCGCCTTAGCCCAGCGAGTCATTAGGAATAATTATCACCCTAACGAAGGCCCTACGGGCCATCTAGGCTAGGCATGCCGACGCCACCAGTGCGTCTGCGGCGCTAGCTTAGCTCGCTCCGCTAGCTTTATGCTTGGCTCTGTTGTACGAGGGAACCTAACCAGAAGAGTAAGAGTATGGCTCAGCTGCGTGTAACAATGGAGTATCAGAACTCTGAGTGTCCCCGTTTTCTCTCACTGTCACTCACACATCAAGGAACTTAAATACAGTCCCATATAACATGTACACATCTCAGCATTCCAAGATTTTCTCACACAATTAAGCCACAGAAAATTTCGATTCAAATAAAATTAGAGATAACTGAAACTCAAGATCTTACTTTTCACACATCACCACCGATCAGCGTCCATTATCTTACAGATCATCGTAATCATCATCATCATCATTATAATTACAATGATCATCATTTTGCCTTTTATGGAATACTGCTCGTATGTCCGGGGTGGCGACCCCCCTCTCACCATGAGATGCTGTTCACCGTGTTGTGGGATGATGTTCGAGTTTTACCCCAGATGACAACAGCACCTGACTCTCTCTCTCTCTCTCTCTCTCTCTCTCTCTCTCTCTCTCTCTCTCTCTCTCTCTCTCTCTCTCTCTGGGGCGCGCGCGCCAGGTATAGCGATAATTGAGGCCTGATTAACTGACGGAAGTACATAGACAGTGGCCATCTGATCAGGTGACCGAAGTACACAGACAGTGACGTCTGATCAACTGACGGAGGTACACAGACAGTGGCTGTCTGCTCAGATGACGGAAGTACGCAGACAGTGACGGCCTGCCTGATCAGCTGACGGAAGTACACAAACAGTGACAGCCTGCCTGATCAGCTGACGGAAGTACACAAACAGTGACAGCCTGCCTGATCAGCTGACGGAAGTACACAAAACAGAGGCGGGGGCCTGTCTCATCACGTGACAGATGGAACAGAAAGCAGACAATCAATCAATCCAAAGCTGTTCCATTACGGATCTTCTTTTCATCCTTCTCACATCGAGCGACGTACACCAAACCCAAGGGATACTTGAAATACGGCAGACCTGTACACATCTGATAAAACCTCTGGAGCTGGACAAATATTTCGGCACCCCGTTGTGTCGGGCCAGAAGAAATATGTCCAGAATACATTATGCCAAAATCGCAACATTTCCAATACATGCTCCAGGATATTTGCCAAATACATCCCAGTATTCTTGGTGCTCTGAGGCTCAAACACCCGACCGTGGTCCGTGCCACTGTACGTACGGACAAACACTAGCCAATCAAGGACGGTGAAAGGCTTTAGAATATATTTTTTTCTACTAGATTTTACCGATAATCATACAATTTTCGTGTTGTGTCCGCCCATACTGGAATATACTCTTTTTCAAATTATCACGCTACACAGTGAAATGGCTGGCGTTACGACCCACGAACGTAAAGGTCCTGGGTTCGAATCCCGAACATGGGAGCAGACTCTCACTCAACAATGTTATTGTTACGATTATCAACATGATCTTTACTCTGCCATCATTACTAGTTATGATAACCACCAGCATCATTATCATCATGTTTATTGTTCTCATTATCATTATCATAAATCATTATCATCATTATCACTATCCACACTGCCTCAGGACAACACAGTTTAAACCTGACACGTGTGTGTGTGTGTGGGTGAGGGTGCGTGTGTCCAGACCCGTCCCTGTATGTTGGCTGCTGCTGTGTCTCCCCATCCCCTCCTGGCCAGTACCGCACACTTTACCCTCCCAGACACCAGCAATACACCTACCCCCACAGCACATCCCCGGCAGCTACCTGTAAAATAATGTATTAGTTAACTTTACGTTGTCGTGCACAAACAGGCACGTCATCTGTAGAGGAGCGGGGAGCAGATCTTCAAGAATTATTCAAGGTCCAAATGACTTGTGATTGAACGCTGCCGCGTTTTCCGTTTGCAGTTCCAGGAGGTCTGGCACAATCCCTGGGGTGTGGAGAGAGGATGGAGGGTCTGTGTGTGTGTGTGTGTGTGTGTGTGTGTGTGTGTGTGTGTGTGTGTGTGTGTGTGTGTAGGGAGGGAAGGGTTATGGTCGGGCCATGGCGTCTCTTCCTTGCCCAGCGGCCTCCTGCACAGTCACGACAGAAGTGGCAAGAGGGACAGACTCACTTAAACAGCAGTGATAGCGCCAGACAACTGCTCATATTTACTTAGTACATTCATTCCCAAGACCAATGGAGGGACCTGGCAACCCCACTCATATCCCTTGTCTCATTATTTTGCGGTGGTGGCCGTCAGTCTCCAGTGCTGACTCGTCAGCCTCCAACAGCGACTCGTCAGCCTCAAGAAGTGGTGTCAGGCAACAGTAGTGACTCGTCAGCCATCAGCAGTGACTCATAAGCCATCAGCAGTGACCCGTCAGCAGCTAGCAGTGACTCGTCAGCCACCAGAGCAGTGACTCGTCAGCCACCAGCAGTGACTCGTCAGCCACCAGTAGTGACTCGTCAGCCACCAGCAGTGACTCGTAAGCCTCCAACAGTGACTCGTCAGCCTCAAGAAGTGGTGTCAGGCAACAGTAGTGACTCGTAAGATATCAGTAGTGACTCGTCAGCCACCAGCAGTGACTCGTCAACCACCAGCAGTGACCCGTCATCCTCCAGCGGTGATCCGTCAACGTCTCGCGGTGGCGACTCCTCTTCCTCCAGTGTTGTTAACTCGTCAGTCCGGTAGTGACCGCGGTACCAACACTCCTCCACAATTCATTCAGGTTATCCTACAAATCTTACCAGACACTTGCAACACCATTTTGCCTCTACTCAAATGAGCCAAGTGTGGCTACACAGGTTCCACAGGGCGAACTCCCTCCCTCCCTCCGTCCCACTTTCTCTTGGCTCCCTGCCACCTATTAGCACACACCACGGCGCCAGAGTACCTACCCCCCCAAAGCCCCGCTACCACACGAGTCACGGAGGCTGTGGCGCCATTCCTAACCACATCTCCGAGCACATCTCTACTACCACGCATTGATCACCTGTGAACTCCCGCGGCGGCGCAACCACAGCACCGACCGATCGCTTCTAAACTCTGCCACGTGTGACACGTATAAACAGCGACGGTGCCATGCACGATCTCCATCTGTCAGATGACATTACTAATGCACATAACACGAGGAGTGACGAATGGGAGGCATAGCTGTCCACAGGCTGGAGAGGAACTCTCTCTCTCTCTCTCTCTCTCTCTCTCTCTCTCTCTCTCTCTCTCTCTCTCTCTCTCTCTCTCTCTCTCAAGGCGCAGGGCGACAGAGACGTGAGGAAAGACGGCAGGCACAGAGGACTAACACATACCTGACAACAGGTAATATGTCACACACACACACACATACACACCCACACAAACACACACACACACACACACACACACACACACCCACGGACCCCCCCTCCCCCCCCACACACACATACACACACACACACAAACGTCCACTGAAGGTAAACACCAGCCACAACGTAGGGTTGGGGGAGGTAGTGTTTACCTGTTTTCTATTAATTCCAAAGTAACAAAACAGTAAATGAATGAACGAAATAGTATGAGGGGAGAGAGAGAGAGAGAGAGAGAGAGAGAGAGAGAGAGAGAGAGAGAGAGAGAGAGAGAGAGAGAGAGAGAGAGAGAGAGAGCATCACCATTTCCACGCGGGGTACATAGTTTCCCTAAACATTTACGTCCATCTTAAACCCATCAGATTATCCTCCCCCCCCCTACACACACACACACACACACACACACACACACAGCCCCCACCCCACACCCTTCCCCCACACACACACGTGACCCTCAGCTCTGCCTCATGTCACTGTCCGGAAATTATGGTAAAATCTGAGCGGGGGGGGGAGAGAAGAGAGAGAGAGAGAGAACCAGTCCTCTGCAAGCACTGTGGCTGGACCAGCCCTCTGCAAGCACTGTGGCTGAACCAGCCCTCTGCAAGCACTGTGGCTGGACCAGCCCTCTGCAAGCATTGTGGCTGAACCAGCCCTCTGCAAGCATTGTGGCTGAACCAGCCCTCTGCAAGCACTGTGGCTGGACCAGCCCTCTGCAAGCACTGTGGCTGGACCAGCCCTCTGCAAGCACTGTGGCTGAACCAGCCCTCTGCAAGCACTGTGGCTGAACCAGCCCTCTGCAAGCATTGTGGCTGAACCAGCCCTCTGCAAGCATTGTGGCTGAACCAGCCCTCTGCAAGCACTGTGGCTGGACCAGCCCTCTGCAAGCATTGTGGCTGAACCAGCCCTCTGCAAGCACTGTGGCTGAACCAGCCCTCTGCAAGCACTGTGGCTGGACCAGCCCTCTGCAAGCACTGTGGCTGGACCAGCCCTCTGCAAGCATTGTGGCTGAACCAGCCCTCTGCAAGCACTGTGGCTGGACCAGCCCTCTGCAAGCATTGTGGCTGAACCAGCCCTCTGCAAGCACTGTGGCTGGACCAGCCCTCTGCAAGCACTGTGGCTGAACCAGCCCTCTGCAAGCACTGTGGCTGGACCAGCCCACTGAAAGCACTGTGGCTGAACCAGCCCTCTGCAAGCATTGTGGCTGAACCAGCCCTCTGCAAGCATTGTGGCTGAACCAGCCCTCTGCAAGCATTGTGGCTGAACCAGCCCTCTGCAAGCACTGTGGCTGGACCAGCCCTCTGCAAGCACTGTGGCTGAACCAGCCCTCTGCAAGCACTGTGGCTGGACCAGCCCTCTGCAAGCATTGTGGCTGAACCAGCCCTCTGCAAGCATTGTGGCTGAACCAGCCCTCTGCAAGCACTGTGGCTGAACCAGCCCTCTGCAAGCATTGTGGCTGAACCAGCCCTCTGCAAGCACTGTGGCTGAACCAGCCCTCTGCAAGCATTGTGGCTGAACCAGCCCTCTGCAAGCACTGTGGCTGAACCAGCCCTCTGCAAGCACTGTGGCTGGACCAGCCCTCTGCAAGCATTGTGGCTGAACCAGCCCTCTGCAAGCACTGTGGCTGGACCAGCCCTCTGCAAGCATTGTGGCTGAACCAGCCCTCTGCAAGCATTGTGGCTGAACCAGCCCTCTGCAAGCACTGTGGCTGGACCAGCCCTCTGCAAGCACTGTGGCTGGACCAGACCTCTGCAAGGACTGTGGCTGGACCAGCCCTCTGCAAGCATTGTGGCTGAACCAGCCCTCTGCAAGCATTGTGGCTGAACCAGCCCTCTGCAAGCACTGTGGCTGAACCAGCCCTCTGCAAGCACTGTGGCTGGACCAGCCCTCTGCAAGCATTGTGGCTGAACCAGCCCTCTGCAAGCACTGTGGCTGAACCAGCCCTCTGCAAGCATTGTGGCTGAACCAGCCCTCTGCAAGCACTGTGGCTGAACCAGCCCTCTGCAAGCACTGTGGCTGGACCAGCCCTCTGCAAGCACTGTGGCTGAACCAGCCCTCTGCAAGCACTGTGGCTGGACCAGCCCTCTGCAAGCACTGTGGCTGGACCAGCCCTCTGCAAGCACTGTGGCTGGACCAGCCCTCTGCAAGCATTGTGGCTGAACCAGCCCTCTGCAAGCACTGTGGCTGAACCAGCCCTCTGCAAGCACTGTGGCTGGACCAGCCCTCTGCAAGCACTGTGGCTGGACCAGCCCTCTGCAAGCACTGTGGCTGGACCAGCCCACTGAAAGCACTGTGGCTGAACCAGCCCTCTGCAAGCACTGTGGCTGGACCAGCCCTCTGCAAGCATTGTGGCTGAACCAGCCCTCTGCAAGCACTGTGGCTGGACCAGCCCTCTGCAAGCACTGTGGCTGGACCAGCCCTCTGCAAGCATTGTGGCTGAACCAGCCCTCTGCAAGCACTGTGGCTGGACCAGCCCTCTGCAAGCACTGTGGCTGAACCAGCCCTCTGCAAGCACTGTGGCTGAACCAGCCCTCTGCAAGCACTGTGGCTGGACCAGCCCTCTGCAAGCACTGTGGCTGAACCAGCCCTCTGCAAGCACTGTGGCTGAACCAGCCCTCTGCAAGCACTGTGGCTGAACCAGCCCTCTGCAAGCACTGTGGCTGAACCAGCCCTCTGCAAGCACTGTGGCTGAACCAGCCCTCTGCAAGCACTGTGGCTGAACCAGCCCTCTGCAAGCACTGTGGCTGAACCAGTCCTCTGCAAGCACTGTGGCTGGACCAGCCCTCTGCAAGCACTGTGGCTGAACCAGCCCTCTGCAAGCACTGTGGCTGAACCAGCCCTCTGCAAGCACTGTGGCTGAACCAGCCCTCTGCAAGCATTGTGGCTGAACCAGCCCTCTGCAAGCATTGTGGCTGAACCAGCCCTCTGCAAGCATTGTGGCTGAACCAGCCCTCTGCAAGCACTGTGGCTGGACCAGCCCTCTGCAAGCATTGTGGCTGAACCAGCCCTCTGCAAGCATTGTGGCTGAACCAGCCCTCTGCAAGCATTGTGGCTGAACCAGCCCTCTGCAAGCACTGTGGCTGGACCAGCCCTCTGCAAGCATTGTGGCTGAACCAGCCCTCTGCAAGCACTGTGGCTCAACCAGCCCTCTGCAAGCACTGTGGCTGGACCAGCCCACTGAAAGCACTGTGGCTGAACCAGCTCTCTCCAAGCACTGTGGCTGAACCAGCCCTCTGCAAGCACTGTGGCTGAACCAGCCCTCTGCAAGCATTGTGGCTGAACCAGCCCTCTGCAAGCACTGTGGCTGGACCAGCCCTCTGCAAGCACTGTGGCTGAACCAGCCCTCTGCAAGCACTGTGGCTGGACCAGCCCTCTGCAAGCACTGTGGCTGAACCAGCCCTCTGCAAGCACTGTGGCTGGACCAGCCCTCTGCAAGCACTGTGGCTGGACCAGCCCTCTGCAAGCACTGTGGCTGAACCAGCCCTCTGCAAGCACTGTGGCTGAACCAGCCCTCTGCAAGCACTGTGGCTGAACCAGCCCTCTGCAAGCACTGTGGCTGAACCAGCCCTCTGCAAGCATTGTGGCTGAACCAGCCCTCTGCAAGCACTGTGGCTGAACCAGCCCTCTGCAAGCACTGTGGCTGAACCAGCCCTCTGCAAGCATTGTGGCTGAACCAGCCCTCTGCAAGCACTGTGGCTGGACCAGCCCTCTGCAAGCACTGTGGCTGAACCAGCCCTCTGCAAGCACTGTGGCTGAACCAGCCCTCTGCAAGCACTGTGGCTGGACCAGCCCTCTGCAAGCACTGTGGCTGGACCAGCCCTCTGCAAGCACTGTGGCTGAACCAGTCCTCTGCAAGCACTGTGGCTGGACCAGCCCTCTGCAAGCACTGTGGCTGGACCAGCCCTCTGAAAGCACTGGGGCTGAACCAGTCCTCTCCAAGCACTGTGGCTGGACCAGCCCTCAAAAAAGCACGGGTGGCGGGCCCAGCCCTCTGCAAGCACTGTGGCTGAACCACCCCTCTCAAGCTTTGTGGCTGAACCAGCCCTCTGCAAGCATTGGGCAAACCCCAGCCCTCTGAAAAGCACTGGGGCTAAAACCAGCCCTCCAAGCCTGTGGCTGAAACCAGTCCTCTGCAAGCACTGGGGCCTGGCCCAAAGCCCCTGAAAGCATTTGGGGCTAAAACCAGCCCTCTGCAAGCACTTGGTGGGTGGACCGGGCCCCAGCAAGCTGTCACAACCATGACCACCACCCATTCCGTAAAATACTTTCTACAACCTCATGTTTGAAGACATTTAACATAAAACTGCAATATAACATTAATTGTTATAAAGGGGCACCCGGGAAAAACCACTTTCCCCTGTTCCATATAGTCCCCTCCCCCCCCTTTTCCACTCGGGGTTTTAAAATATTTGATACCCATCTCTTCCTCTCACTTTCCTCTTCCATGACCCGACACCACGTCTCTTTTCGTCTGCGACCTCCCTCTTCTTTGACCCATCTTCTGCGTCTGCCTATCCTCTTGACCGCCCCGTAAAACTTTGCCTCCCCCAAATCCACAACTCTCCATCCCCCCCTCCCACTCACCAAACACCACCCCTGCACCCAGACAAAAACCGTTTCCATCAAACAATTTTTTTAAAGCCCAAAAACCGTATGTGTTTTTTAAACCCCCCGAAAATTTGCAGCGTGAGAGTTAAACAAGATAATCAAGCCAGGGAAGGCAGTAAAGTGACATGATATTATACATAACTAAAGCATACCTTGTGGATACTTATAAAGATATACAGAGCCCGACGAGACAAGATACATAACTTACAAAGGGAAGACATAAAACGGGGAAAGGGCACTTTTGGGAAGCTCATAAAATTTCCCGGTCATAAGAGCGAGGGGGGGGGAAAACCCGGGGATGGATAAAGATTTCATTTTGGGAGAGTAGTTGTCCTCGGTGAGCAGCACCGCTGGTGTTGGGGGAAGGGGGAAAAAGGGAGGGAAAAGAGCGGGGTTGTGTGTGTGTGTTTTGGGTGGTGTGTGTGTTTTGGGTGGTGTGTGTACGAAGCGTCCTTCCTCGCAACACCACATGACACAAGACGTCCCCCCAGCCACTGACACGACGCTGCTCTTTGCATCAGGCCGCGTGTTTGTCCCAGGAATCATGGGAAGAGAACTGTCAGTCTCCAATGGTGAGCGTCAGCTTCCAGTGGTGAGCGTCAGCCTCCAGTGGTGAACGTCAGCCTCCAGTGGTGGACGTCAGCCTCCAGTGGTGAACGTCAGCCTCTAGTGGTGAGCGTCAGCCTCCAGTGGTGAGCGTCAGCCTCCAATGTGATGAGGGTCAGCCTCCAGTGGTGAGCGTCAGCCTCCAATGATGAGGGGACTGTGTAAACCCCGTTGGCCGCCACAAGAGAGCCTAACCACACCTCCACAAAGCTACTTCCCAACACATTTTTCCCCAACCCCTAACCCCCACCAAAAACCCTTAAAAAACCGGGATTAGTCCTTTCCCTACATTTCCTCCCCCCACTCCTCCCCCAACCATCCCAAACTCTTTCCCCCCACACCCATCCCCACAGTCCTTCCATACATCCGTCCCTCACTCCTACCCAAAAAATCCCCCTCTTTTACCCTACCCCCCACACACACCACACACATCTTCCCCAACCCCAAACCACACCCAACCCTCTCCACACCAGCCTCCCTGCACACACCCACCCCCGAGACACACCCACATCAAGATCTACATCCCTCCTCTCCCCCATCCCCGCAGTGGCCTCGCTGCCACAACTCTTTTGACACATGCGCTCCTTGCAAGGCGCCTGGTAACCTGCCTCTCTCACTCGTTAATCATGAGTGATGGAACATCTGATGCTGGCCGAACTGGTGGTCCCCCTTCTCTCCCCTTTTTCCTGATGTACGAGGGGTGACTAATTGTGACCGTTTCCTTCGTTTTTTTGTGTGGGGGTGTGGGGTGAAAGAGAGAGAAGAGAGAAGAGAGAGAAAGAGGGGAGAGAGAGAGAAAAGGGGAGAGAGAGAGAGGTTGGGTGGGTGTCTTGTAAAGATGGGGGGGAGGTGATGGAGCACGGTGAGGGACCCTGCACGTTCCTCCTCATACCATCACCAGCACGCGTGAGTCTCACGTCTCCGGGGAAACCCCCAAAGGTCCCAACGCCGCCCTCTCAACCCCCAACCTTCCGGGGCATCCCCAGGGGGGCCCCCCCCGAGGCAGTGGGTTAAGCCCGGGCCCCCCCACCTCACGGGGTTTAAAACCAAACACAACAATACGGATCACTGAAATTTTAAAAAAATTTTTGGGGGTCCTTCATCAATGTCTTAACACAAGTCTTCTGGGGGCTTCCCCCATACGCTCCCTCCTGCGGGCCCAAAGGGTTGCGCTACTCCAGAAAGCAGGGATGAGCAACCCCCCAGGGACTTTCCATCCGCTCCTCCTGCAGCCCAAGGTTGCGCTACATCCATAGCGGGGGATAATTAGACCCCTTTTAAAGGGGAGAATTTCTTTGAAGACAAACCCCCTAATGGTACAAGCCTCGCTCGAAGGCGACTTTACACTCGCGGTGTAACCTCGAGCAGGCGGAGTTCGGTAACACCAAAATTACGGGAGAGGCTTTTAATCATTTACTTCAAGTACAAACCAGTAATTAAAAATGCAATTTTTTTAAACTAAGGGTTGATAATTCAAATAAATAACAGGAAAACAAACTTCGATAATGGTCTGGTTCCTGTATAATCCAAGAATTGGTTCTTCTGAAACCCACCTCCCCCCCAAAAAAAGGGGGGCCAAAGGGGGGGGGGGGTGGTTGGGGGGGAAAAAAAAGGGGGCCCAAAAACACACAAAACACCAAAAACACCCCCCACACACAAAAAAAACACACCCAAAAACAAAACCCCCCCCCCAAAAAAAACCCCCCCAACCCCCCCAAAAACCCCCCCCAAAAAAACCCCAAAAACCCCCCCCCCAAAAAAAAAACAAAAAAAACACCCCCCCCACCCCCCCCCCCCCAAAAAAAAAAAAAAAAAAAAAAACCCAAAAAAAAAACCCCCCAAAAACCCAACCCAAAAAAAAAAACCCCAAAAAAAACCCCAAAAAAAAAAAACCCCAAAAAAAAAAACCCAAAAAAAAAAAAACCCCAAAAAAAAAACCCCCCCCCCCCAAAAAACCCCCCCCCCTTTTAAAAAAACCCCCCCCAAAAAACCCCCTTTTTCCCCCTTTTCCCCCCCTTTTTTTTTTTGAAATTCCCCCCCCAAGGGCCCAAAAGCCCCCAAAAAAAAAAAAAATTTTTTTTTTGGGCCCCCCCCCCTTTTTTCCCCCCCCCTTTTTTTCCCCCCCCCCTTTTTTTCCCCCCCCCTTTTTTTTTTTTTTTCTTCCCCTTTTTTTTTCCCCCCCCCCTTTTCTTTTTCCCCTTTTTTTCCCCCCCCCCCCTTTTCCCCCCTTTTTTCCCTTTCCCCCTTTTTTTTTTTTCCCCCCTTTTTTTTCCCCCCCCCCTTTTTTTCCCCTTTTTTTTTTTTTTTCCCCCCCCCGGGGGAAAAAAAAAATTTTTTTTAAAAAAAACCCCCGGGGGGAAGGGGGGAAAAAAGGGGAAAAAAAACCCCCCCAAAACCCCCTTTAAAGGGGGGGGGAAAAAGGGGGCCCCCCGGGTTTGGGGGGAAAATTTTCCCCCCCCCCCCTTGGGGGGGGCCCCCCCAAGAGGGGAGGGGCCCCCCGGGGGGGGGGGGTGGTAAAAACCCCCAAAAAACAAAAAAAACCCCAAAAACGGGCCCCCAAAAAACCCCCCCCGGGGAAAAACCCCCCAAAAAACCCGGGGGGAAAAAACCCCCCCCCCCCGGGTTCCCCAAAACCCCCCCCCCCTTTTCCCCCCTTTCCCCCCCCCCTTTTAAAAAAAACCCTTTTCCCCCCCTTTTTTTTTAAATTTTTTTTTTTTTTCCCTTTTTTTTTGTTTTCCCCCCCCCCTTTTTCACCCCAAAAACCCCCCCTTTTTTTTTTTAAACCCCCTTTTTTCCATCCTTTCTTTTTTTCCCCCCCCTTTCCCCTTTTTTAAATTTTTTTCCAAAAATTTTTTTTTTGTTTAAACCCCCAACCCCCCCAACCCCCCCCCCCCGGGGTTTTTTCCCCCCTTTTTCCCCCTTTTTTTCCTTTTTTCCCCCCCCGGGCCCTTTCCCCCCCCAAAACCGGAAAAACCCCCCAACCCCCAAAAAAGGGGGGGCCCCCCAAAACCCCCCTTTTTCCCCCCCCCCCCCGGGGGGGCCCCCAAAAAAACCCCCCCGGGCCCCCCCCAATTTTAAATTTTTTTTAAAAACCCCAAACCCCCCCGGGGGTTTTTTTTAAGCCCCCCCCCAAAAAATTTTCCCTAAAAAAGGGGGGGGCCCCCCCGGGGGGGGCCCCCCTTTTTTTTCCCCCCCTTTTTGGGGTTTTTTTCCCTTTTTTAAAAAAATTTTTTTTTTAAAAAAGTTTCCCAAAAAAAAAAATTTTTTTCCCCCCCTTCCCCCTTTTTTTCCCTCCCTTAAATTAAATTTTGGGGCCCCGGGGGGGGGGGGGTGAGGGGGGGGGAAAAAAAAAAGGGGGGGGGGGGGGGGGGGGAAAATCTGTTCCGTCATGTCCTGCAGCTTCCTCTCTGGGCCGATCTATCAATTCCTTCTCAACACCGGTGTTCCTCTAGCTCGCCACAATTTCCTCTGTAAACTCAGACTTGGACAGGATTTCTCAGCGGGGTAGACGCAACCTGGTTAAATCTATTGCCTCTCTAAAACCCACTTTCTGACCATCTCTTTATCTAAAACCTTTCTCACAACCTTCCTATCTCTTCTGAAGGATCAGTGATTCCAAAACACGCTTGTTGTCACTGTATCATCGAACTCATCTCGGACACCTCACCGTACACAGATAGCCAAGTCTGCCTCTGGTCTGAGTAACTGGGAGTCCTGTTCAGATGCCGTAAATTCTTTTCCAGTGAGCAGTTGCTCCGATTATAGTGATGCCCTTGCATCGAGTACTGTTCTCACATCTGGCCAAGGCTCCAGCTCTGCATACTTACAAGGCACATTCAACTCAAAGGCTGTCCGACTTACCAACTCTCCCAGTCTGACCTTCTACTTTGACCCACTTGCCTAGCCCTAAGCTGCAGTGCTATGGATCAATTCCCTCTACTATCTATATCAATTTGGTTCATGCCCCCGAGAGCTAGCTGCCTTTGTACCCCCCAAACCATTAACTAAGCCACGGAAACACCCAGCAAGCTACTACGTCACATTAAATGCCGTGTGGCCCTCGGCAACTGGAAGAGGTGGGCCGTTGTGATGTGTTTCCCCTCCCTACTATACAACGCGTATCTTTGGAGCTCTTTCTCCCCTAACATCATTTCTGTCAGCTACCACCTGACCTTTCGTAAATGACAGATTATACACTTCCTCTAGACACTTCGAGTCTTCCCCTTCTCTTCTTACCTCTCCCTCTCACCAACCCTCTTCGCATTCCGGTTAAGGCCCGGTCTCGATGTGGACACTGGCCGTGATTGGAGCCTCCTACAAAATAAGATAATACAAAGCGTTTAGAGTGAGAAGCGCGCGCAGCGAACAAACGTACTGGCGACTGACTTGATGAGGGCAGAAGACGGCGTTGAGACACAGAGAGCTTACGGGTACTGACCACGACCAGACCTAGCCCAGAAGGCGATGACAATCTAGAACGAAGGAAAAAACGAGTCGTGTGAGTCACGGGGTCGTCGGAAAAGTTTAAGCTGAGGTGCGAGATGAGGAGACTGGACAACGTTAGGGGGACTGAAAGGCAAAAGCCCACGTGTGTGGGTTGAGGCAGAGAAGGAGGAAAGACAGCTACCTGGGCCATAGGAGAGAGAGAGAGAGAGAGAGAGAGAGAGAGAGTGCACAACACCCACCTAGAAGTGCCCACGACGAGAGCCTGCTCGAGGCACGACTGGCGCGTAGCGTCCACCGCATACTGTGAGGCTGAAGAACACTTGCCCCTTTAAGGAAAATAATGAGACGGTCATTAGCAGTGTGCCTCTCAAACTGAAAACGAAAACGGGGCAAAAATAATAATAATGTGAGGCCTCATTATTTATCCTGCTGTTTATAATTACGGTTAAGAAAAGGAAGAGAGAAATCTTTCTTCTCTTCCAGACGCAAGTTCTTTATCATTATCATTACTATTATTATTATCATCATCATCACTATCATTGTTACGTCATTACAATAATAACAATGATAATAATAATAATAATAATAATAAATAATAATAATAATAATAATAATAATAATGATAATAATAATAATAATGATAATAATAATAATAAATATCATCATTTTCTACTATCATTATTATACAACACTTGACCACCTTTGTGTAAACGGGTCCTAAGGCTATAGGCACACGCCCTCCCCCTCAATCATCCAGCGGCTCCAGCACCCCGAGGCTGCGCTACATTCAGCAGCATGTGAAGTGAAAATCTGACTGACATGACGGCACTCTCTCTCTCTCTCTCTCTCTCTCTCTCTCTCTCTCTCTCTCTCTCTCTCTCTCTCTCTCTCTCTCTCTCCCGTCGCCTGGCGATGATCTATCCTCGCCAAAGACGACACCTTCACTCGCAATGTGACCTCCCGTGGGAGGAGCCCGGTAGCGCCTAGTGCACGAAACTACCTCATACAACAAAGAGAATAATATTCTCGTTCGAAAAATAATAAATATACGTCCACATTAACGCTGTGCAGTCATTTCCCATTAATTCCAAAGAAACTATCTAAATTAATTAATTAACTCATTCAGCTGAAAAATAGAATTGAATTGCGTCGTCCGCCAGTCATGGAATCAACGTGCGTGCCTTCGTGCGTGCATCACGGAGGAACACGAATTTCGTCGCGTCAGCGTGTTCGTGTAGCAGGCAACGACCGCGGAGCCTCAAGGTGGAGAATGTGTGTATGTCTGTCCCCTTGCCTCTCTTGCCTAATGAGTGCTATTATCGCCACTCATCTATTTTCTTAATGAAACACTAGAATTCAATTACCTTTACTACGAGTAATCAATTACCTTCACTTCGAGTATTTACCTTTACTACGAGTAATCAATTACCGTTGCCACGAGTAATCAATTACTTTTACTACGAGTAATCAATTACCTTTACTACGAGTAATCAAATACCTTTACTACGAGTACTCAATTACTTAAACTACGAGTAATTACCTTAACCACGAGGTATCAATTACCTTTACTTCGAGTAATCGTACTACTTCCGGGTGTTGAGTGGTGGACGATGCGTGTGTGTTGTGTACAGGCATCAACGTCTTAAAGGAATGCCCAGGGAGATGCGAGGACTTGAGATATGCAAATACGTAGCAAGAGAAGGTGAGGGAGAATACAGCTCTCTCTCTCTCTCTCTCTCTCTCTCTCTCTCTCTCTCTCTCTCTCTCTCTCTCTCTCTCTCTCTCTCATACACGTGCATCTTAAACCCGACGGTACGACCCCTAGTTACGACGGAAAGGTCAGGTTCAAAAGATCGCGCGAAATCTTCCCCAAGCGTCGTAAGGTCACGTTCATGGGCCGTTAAGTGACCACTGAGTGACCAGCGAAGCAGGAGTCTGGCTCATCACACAGGCGGCCACCACAAACCCCAACTCACCCCGGTCACTGTGTAAACCCTATTGCTTCCGGCTTCCACTCTCGCTAGGTATGTCCCCCGATGTCCCTCTATCACTGCGCTAATCAACTCCTACAGCAACAAAGCAAACCATGAGATGATAATTTCTTTTTGTTTGATATGCATGATCGCTGTTTCAAACGTCAGCAATGTGATGTCAGGGACAGAAGAAGGATGACAGAATTCGCTCACAAACCCGTCTCTAGCTGTCATGCGTAATGCACCAAAATATCACAGCTCCCTGTGAACATCTAGGCTCCGCATACCTTTCCATGGTTTTTCTCCGGTCATTTCACATGCCCTGGTTCAGTCCACTGACAGTCCATTCTTTTTTGGATGGGATGGTGAGGAAGGAAAATGCAAGAGTCTTGGAGAGGGAGAGGCGAGCATGCAGACTGTAGGGATAAACAAAGGCCTGGAAAGTGAGTTAGTTGTAGTTTGCTGACGACACAGCACTGGAGGCAGATTCAAGTGAGAAACTGTAGAAGTTGTTGATTGAGTTTGGAAGAGTTTGTGTCAGGATGATGATGAGAGTAAAGGTGAATAAAAGCATGGTTATTAGGTTCAGCAGGGCAAAGGGACGGACTGGTAAGTTCGGATAGAGAAAAAATGGAAATAAAGTGTTTTAGGTGCCTTGGAGTGAATCACATGGTGGGTGATGAGGTGAAGGTTCAAGAAAAATTGAAGAATAAGTGAAAAGAGAAATCATTAACTGGGAGGGCAAAAATGGACATGTTTGAAGGTATACTAGTCCCAACAATGTTATATGGATGCGAAGCATGGGTTTGTAGATAAGGATGTCCAGAGGAAGGTAGGATGTATTGGAAAGAAAATGCTTGAGGGCAATAAGCGGTGCGAGGTGGTTTTATTGAATAAGTAATAAAAGGGCAAGAGAAAGGTGTGGTAATAAAAAGAATGTGACAAACAAAGCTTAAGAGGGTTAGGGAATGTGGAAGAATTGAGAGAGAGGAGTGGTTGATAAAGAGGATACATGTGTCAGAAGTGGAGGGAGCTAGGAAAAGGGGGAGATGGAAGAATGGCATGAAAAAGATTTTCAGTGATCGGGTCCTGAATATGCAAGAGGGTGAAAGGTGTGCACGGGATGGTGTGACTTGGAACGATGCGATATACATCTGTCGACGTGGTCATTGGACTGAACCAAGACATGTTATGCGGCCGGGATAAACCCTGGAGACGTCTGTGGGGCTTGGTTGTGGTTTCGTTGCATTACACATGACAGCTAGAGAATGGATGAGAGCTGATGCCGCTTTTCTTCGCCTTTTCCTGACGCTGCCTCTAACGCTGTTACCTACGAACTTTATATATATATATATATATATATATATATATATATATATATATATATATATATATATAAACTTAAAATTTCCTGCGCGTATGAGCGGGAGGGATGCTCCTAGCCTCGTGAAGTGATCAGCTACGGGCTACAGGTCTGAGCCAGCGCCAGGGGAATATAAACATGTATTTCTGTTCCTCCCCGCCAGACGACGCGTCGTCCCAGGCTGATATCCGAGCTCCAGCACCAGTCTAGATGTTGAGACGCCACAGCGTCAGAAATAGAAGCGTTGCTCTTAAAAACGCCGTTGGAACTGTCAGAAACGCGATGTCTTTGACAAGCGAGTCTTGTATCATATATATATATATATATATATATATATATATATATATATATATATATATATATATATATATATATATATATATATATAAGGGTGATGTTGGTGTGAGCGTCTGTCGTCCTCGTCATCCGCCCCGTTCCCCCGGGCCTCAGCTTCAGCTAAACCGTAAAATCTGCCACTCGCCCCAAGCGGCCGCTTGACACCTACCGCATCCCTGGGTCCTCCCTCCCTCACGGTGGCCAGATCCACTACCGTCTAACGCCTCCGTCTTCCCACGCGAACTACGTCATCCGTCCAGCGGGACGATGAATGCACAAAAACAGCTTCATAGAGAGAGAGAGAGAGAGAGAGAGAGACAGAGAGAGAGAGAGAGAGAGAGAGAGAGAGAGAGAGAGAGAGAGAGAGAGACACTATGGTGGCTAATACTTCAAAAGACAACGTCATTTTCTACTCAGGCTGGGTCACATAACTCGTCCTTCATCAAGAATGATAATAATACTAATAATAATAATAAAAACAACAACAATAATAATAATAATAATAATATTAATAATAATAATAAAAATCATAATAATAATAATAAAAATCATAATAATAATAATGATAATAATCATAATAATAATAATTATAATAACAATAGATAATAATAATAATTATAATAACAATAGATAATAATAATAATAATAATAATAATAATCATAATAATAATAATAATCATAATGATAATGATAATCATAACCCACGTAGCAACCTTGTGTAACGAGAGTGACTAATATCAAGAGCTTTATGGATCAATTACGAGAAGGAAAGGCTTATAACCCGGACACACTGTGATGGCCGGGACCTCACTGGTCCTCCCCCGACGTGGCTGGGGCCAGCGGTAAAGGCCTCACCCACGTCAGGACCCAAGTGGTTCCCCTTGAGCACGACGGTACGACCCCTTAAAGTATGACCTGTAAGGTTAAGTATGACCTGTAAGGGCGAGAGGTTGTGCCATCATATCTAAAGATCGTACCGTCGTGTCCAAGGATCGTACCGTCATGCTTGAAGATCGTACCGTCGTACCCAAGGATCGTATCGTCGTGCTTGAGGATCGTACCGTCGTGCTCAAGGATCGTACCGTCACATATAAGGATCGTACCGTCGTGCTTGAGGATTGTACCGTCATGCTTGAGGATCGTACCGTCGTGCTCAAGGGTCGTACCGTCATACATACGGATCGTACCGTCATGCTCGAGGATCGTACCGTCATGCTTGAGGATTGTACCGTCATGCTTGAGGATCGTACCGTCGTGCTCAAGGATCGTACCGTCATACATACGGATCGTACCGTCATGCTCGAGGATCGTACCGTCATGCTTGAGGATTGTACCGTCATGCTCAAGGATCGTACCGTCATACGTACGGATCGTACCGTCATGCTCGAGGATCGTACCGTCATGCTTGAGGATTGTACCGTCATGCTTGAGGATCGTACCGTCGTGCTCAAGGGTCGTACCGTCATACATAAGGATCGTACCGTCATGCTTGAGGATCGTACCGTCATGCTTGCCGATCGTACCGTCGTGCTCAAGGGTCGTACCGTCATACACACGGATCGTACCGTCATGCTTGAGAATCGTACCGTCATGCTTGAGGATCGTACAGTCATGCTTGAGGATCGTAACGTCGTGCTCAAGGGTCGTACCGTCACATATAAGGATCGTACTGTCGTGCTTGAGGATCGTACCGTCGTGCTCAAGGGTCGTACCGTCATACATAAGGATCGTACCGTCATGCTCAAGGGTCGTACCGTCTTGCTCAAGCATCGCACCGTCATACATACGGATCGTACCATCGTGCTTGAGGATCGTACCTTCGTGCTCAAGCATCGCACCGTCATACACGCGGATCGTACCGTCGTGCTTGAGGATCGTACCGCCATGTCTAAGGACTGCACCGTCGTGCCCACAGGGGTTTAAAACCAAGCGTGAGAAGGTCGGGTGCCAAGAGTGTTCGAGCCGTCCTTACTCACAGGCCAAATGTGGTGCGCGCCTCCGCCGCCGCCAGGGGAACTAACCAGAGCATTATGCTTCTGCCTCAGGCCAGGGAAGTAATAAGACCTCACTACCGCTGCCATAAAGTCTTCCCTCCCTCCTCCCTCCTCCTCCTGCCCCGGAGCACCGTTAACAAAATTCTCCAGGCCTGGCGCCTCCCTCCCTCACACACTGGTGGGCTCCCTGTCCAGATTTACAACGCTGGGCTTCCCCGAGACACACACACACACAGTTCCCGACCCGTTGTTACAATCCCGCACACTTCCCAAGCCGTCATGTCTCGTAAGGAACTTTACCAAATTGTTGCAACCCTTGAGCACGATGGTACGACCCCTTGAGCACGATGGTACGACCCCTTGAGCACGATGGTGCGACCCCTTGAGCACGATGGTGCGACCCTTGAGCACGATGGTGCGACCCTTGAGCACGACGGTGCGACCCTTGAGCACGACGGAGCGAGCCTTGAGCACGATGGTGCCAACCTTGAGCACGATGGTGCGACCCTTGAGCACGATGGTGCGACCCTTGAGCACGATAGTGCCAACCTTGTGCACGACGGTGCGACCCTTGAGCACGACGGTACGACCCTTGAGCACGACGGTGCCAGCCTTTAAGCACGACGTTACGACGCTTGGGAGCGTCGGCCTAAGCCTTGCTACTTACCTAAGGCTCGTCAGGTATTGCCCAAGGGTCGTCCGCAACGTCCCGAATCCAAGAGGTAAACCCTCGTTTTCATAATCCATTGTAAAATCTGATAAAAAACGAGAGAGAGAGAGAGAGAGAGAGAGAGAGAGAGAGAGAGAGAGAGAGAGAGAGAGAGAGAGAGAGAGACCAGGCGAGACCAACCTTCCGACGACGCCTCGCACTATCTTCCCCCCTGACAAACAGAAGGGGGGACCCCTAGATCTTGCCAGGCACTTTGGTCGACATCCAACCACAGTAACCCGCCGACTTTTCACCACAGGGCCGTCGGAACTTCCTTCCACCTGTCCCGGCACTGTGAATGGTCATTTACATATTCAGTTCCCCAGCGATGAGGGACAACACTGCATCACTATGCCTTTACACAGGTCTGTGCGCGGGGCTCAGTGGCCGAGGGGTAGCCTAGCTGAACATGTAACAATGGAAAAAGAATATATACAAGAGTTGTTTGTCCCTGGAGAAAGTGGAGGAAAGAATACCTCCTGCGTGTCGTACACGGTGATTTAAATGGAGCCAGGGCGTGGGGCTGGAAATCCTTTCTTCCTGTATTACCACTTTCTTAAAATGGGATGAGCAAGAGCCGAGAGAAGAAGAAGAATCTTCCTCGAGGGCTCAGTCCTGTGGTCCTGACGCCATCCTCACTGAAGGAGGTTGCTGTTTTCCTGTGGGGCGAGGTGGCGCCGGGAATGGATAAAGGCCAGCAAGTATGAAAATGTATCTGTGTATATATGTACATGTCTGCATATATATATATATATATATATATATATATATATATATATATATATATATATATATATATATATACGTATGTGTATATATGTGAATGATGTGAGTGGATAGGTGCTTCTTCGCCTGCTTTCTGGCGCTACCTCACTAAAGCGTGAAACGGCGATCAAGTATAATAATATATATGATAAACAGACACACACACACATATATATATATATATATATATATATATATATATATATATATATATATATATATATATATATTTACTACTTATATTTATCATACTTTGTCGTTGTCTCCCGCGTTAGTGAGGTAGCGCAAGGAAACAGGCGAAAGAATGGCCCAACACACCCACATACACACACACACACATATATATACGCACAGTCACAGGTCGCCCAAGCCAGAGTCAATATGCCACAGTTTTTCTATTTCCAATAAAGGTTTTTCTTTTTATATACAAAACTGGGCGCTAAGCTGCCCAACGCTCTATACGTTCGTGAGAGCCAAGTACACTTTTCTTTTCAGTGAAACTGGATTTAAGATATTTATCCATCCGCGAGTAACTGTCTGTCTGTACGCATTTCCACTATCTGTCTTCCATGTCTCCAAACCGAAAAATAAGAAAACGAACAAACATATAGATAAATGAATGCAACATGCAAATACGTAAGGAAATGATTATATAAATATACCAGGAGGGATTGAGTGTGGAATGGCATAAAGTGAGAGTAAATGAAGCTAGGGAAGTGGGTGAGGAATGGTAGGTATGGACGGAAGCATGATAGCATGTGGAAGATATGCGTGTGGAATGAGAAGGTCGGGAGGTGGGCAGATGAGAGAGGGTAGTGAGTGGAGGCAAGAAGTAAGTTGCTAGTGAAAGAGAAATAGAGGAGTTTGAACAGTACTAACAGAGGAGGAGCCCAGATGATTTGGGGATGTATAAGCGAAATCGGAAGGAAGTCAAGAAAAGCGTGCAGGGGTCGAAAAAGAGGGTAAATGAAAATTGGGGCGAGCGAGTATCAGTAAACATTGGGTAGAAAAAGATGTTTCGGAGGGAGGAAAATATTGCATGAAAGACAGAACAAATGAGAACACCAATGATTGGGACAAAAAGGAAACTGATAACAGATACTGAAGAAGTGAAGAGATTTAAAGAGTATTTTGAAGGACTGTTAAATGTATTTGATATGCAAAGTGACAGATTTAGGGTGTTTAGGTCGGGAAGGGGAGCTATGCGGAGTGAGATCATAATGGGGAGAGGTTTGGTGAAGAGAGAAGAGGTGGTGAAAGCCTTGCGTTAGATGAAATGTGGCAGGGCGGCTGGAGTGGATGGTATTGCAGGTGCACTTATTAAGAATGGGGGTGACTATGTTGCTGTTTGGTTGGTAAGGATTTTTAGTGTATGAATGGATCATGGTGAGGTGCGTGAGGATTGGCATAATGCAGATGTAGTGCCATTATATAAAGACAAGGGTGAGTGTTCAAATTGCAGAGGTACAAGCTTGTTGAGTATACCTGGTAAGTTGTATAACAGGGTATTAATCACTAGTCTCCCAAACAACGTTCCAGGTATACTCAAAGAAACTTATATATCTCTAATCTGAACCTGTGTCCCCTTTGCCTTTATAAGATTGCACTATAAAGGCACTATACAAGTATGTTACAATGATCCATACCACTCGACAACAGAGTCATCCCATTTCTTAAGACATTCAACAGCAATATCGTCCACATTTCATCTTACGCAACGCTTTCACCACCTCTTCCCTCTTCACCAAACCACTCTCCCTAACAAACTTCGCATACCACACCGACCCAAACACCCTACATCTGCCATCCTATCATCAAATACATCCAAACGTCCTTCAAAACACTTACTCTTCACTTCATCAATACCTATTACCGTTTTCTCATTCGCCCCCTTTCTTGTTTTTCTCACAGTATTAACCTCTTTCAAAAACATTCTTATTCTCCCTGAGGTTTACTGATATTTGTTAACATTAATTTTCATTTGACCTCTTTTTCAACCCCTGCACTTTCCTCTTGACCCCTGCCGCTTCCTCTTATACATCTCTCAACCATTTGCACTCCTTCCCTGTAAGTACAGTCCAAACACATCTCATGTCTTTCATTAACAAATATACTTAGTTATCCAACCACTCACAAATATATATATGCTAATACAAACAGAAACGTTCACACACAGACACACGCACGCACGCACGCACGCACACACACACACACACACACACACACACACACACACACACACACACTCAAAGAAATAAAGCTCCAGGGGAGAGCAACAAAAAATGGCAGAAGAATTAAGAGAGAGATTAATATACAGTGAGAGGTTTGAGGCCATAAGTTGGCCTACCACAGAAGAGAGAAAAGCAAGTGGTGAACATGACAATGTTAATGAACCTCGTTCTGCATGTAGATCCCGGCGCTTTGGACTGGTGGTGAAGCTCCTGCTGATGAGGCTGGCGCTGGCGAACCTGATGGTGAGGAAGACGTTGTGTGGAGGAAGCTGTTCCCTGCCGTATCCGGCGCCGGTGAGGTTAGAGGAGAAAATTAAGAAGGCTACTACGGAAGCCGAAGCCCATTGTATAAATGTATATATCTTTCCCCAGAGAAATTTAAGAGGTCATTATAAATCTCAAGACACACACACACACACACACACTTTACATAACAATACAAGGACAAGAGTTGGACGTCGAGAACCAAGATGGCTGGTATGGAGACAGAGTATAGGGAGGGAGGGGAGAAAGCGGAAGGATGGATGGAAGGGATGTCTACAAACACACACACACACACACACACACACACACACCACCTTATGCCAAGTACACATTCATCGACCAGACGAAAAGGGAGAACGAATGGCAATATACTGATAACGAACGGAACTTGATAATACTTATAATATTGATATCAATAATGACAGTTACTACGAATATCATTATTAACAAATCATCATTCTATTATCATTATAAAAACAACAACAACAACAATATCAATGATAATAATAATAATAATGATAATAATGATAACAATAATAATAATAACAATAGTAATACTAAATAATAATAATCTTTTCTTATACTCGACCAACTTTGTGTCTGAGATGGCGTTATGAACAGACGAACATCGGCCTCATCTGCACACGTTCATTTTTATTTCCATCAATTATGATGCACCGAAACCAGAGCCAAGCCTACCACAGGTTACAGCACTTACTGCCATGAACGCTTCATACATCCTGGGCACAGGCTATTCACGGCACGTTGTCCCCACTCCCTCCCATGTACCACATCGGTGGCATGGCACCAGTTCTTTCTATAAAACGCATTACTTTCACCCTCCTATATGTTTAAGTGCCGATGTCCCAAAGCCTCCTTTACCCCTTTCCATCCCCTCCTCAGTCTTCCACTTCCTCAGCTAATGACAGATCCCCTTCATCCATCTCATCGTTCCTCCTCAACCCTGAGTTCACACCACATCATCGCACCCTACTGTGCTCTCTCCATCACACCACACTTCCCCCGCCAGAATTCTCTTTCATAATAATGTCATTTTGTGCACGGTCAACCCGTCTCGTGCCACATGCCGTCCTTGTGCAATTCATTTCCAGCACAAATCTAGCCTCTTTCTCTCCATGGTATTCAAGGCCAAAACGCTCACATCCACACAACACTGTGCTTTTCCCGCAGTCACTTGCTCTGTACACGACGCCACTCAGACTGACTGACTCCTCTCCAACGACCCTTCCTCCGGGGTACTTAAAAAGATCTTCCTTTACAGTCTGAACATTCATCGCTCTTCTCCTACGTCCCTTTTACGATGGCACTATACATGATGTATGCCGGTCCTCAGGCACCTCACCGTGGGATACGTAAACGCTTGAGCAGCCTGACTAACCCATCAACAGAACTATCGGCCTTGTTCCTTAACTGCTGCCCTAACTACTGACGAGGCTTTACCACAGCACATCTTACACAGAGCTTCCACTGCCTCCCTTCGTTTTACCATCCCACTTGCCGTGGTTTATGTACTATGCATCAATCTCATTCCCAACACACCATATATGCCTCCCTGTCATCAAACGCATTCAGCAGTCCTCCAGGATACTTATTTAATCATACTTTTACGTCATCTTTGTTTACTGCCTCTTCCACATCATTTCCACTCACTATTACACTCGCCTGTCCTCTTATGCTCCTTACAGTATCCACTTACCTCCAAAATATCTCTAAAGTTAACCAATACCCTCTGCCCATCTGCCACTTTTTCTTGCAATCTTCCTAACCACACACACTCCTTCACTTTTACTCCTAACCTCACACGTACGGCATACCATTTTCCCTTCAACTCACCACCAGTTTTCAATTTTGCCACCCGCCCCCTCTCGCCATGTTTAAATCCAACAACCGCTTCTTTCTGCACATCTCTCAATTAACACAGTTCATTACGCTCGTATAAAAAGCTGTTCATTACGTTCGACGACTTCTAAACCCACTCATCTACTTAGGCCTTTTGATAAGACCACGTACGCCAAGTTACCGCTCCTCTTTCAGCACACAACGCGAAAAGCTGTTCCCCATTTTCGTTCACGTGACCCGTTACATTCAGATCAGCTGGCAAAGGCACTTAACTTACATCCTCTTAAACAGTATTCCTTTTTCCCCCACACTTCTCACTCACCGGCGCACAAGCACTATCAATCACTCGCTTCTTTCATTTTCCCCTCACAGCAAACATGAACCCAATTACTTGCATTCTTTAGCGCAGTTTCAAATTAGAAGCTCAACTCCTTCTTTCGCTCTAGTTCCTTCAACTAATCCTGGACTTCGAACATTTCTGAACCACTGCCTTCCACTTAGAACCGGGACATTACAGCGTTTTCTCATCCAGGTAAGGACCTATTCCTTCCTTCCTTTTTCGTTCTTGTTCACAACCGCGCACACTCAGACATCCTAGCCCGGGTCTCTGAAGAAAAGTCCTCGATAGTAACGACAGCAAAAGAGGCTTTCGGAAAATAGGAAATGACAAGGGTAGGAAGAGATGGTGGGGAAAGTGAATGAGCTTGGAGAGGGAAGCGAGGCTTTTGGAGAACAGAAAATGACGAGGGTAGGAAGAGATGGTGGTGAAAGTGAACGAGCTTGGAGAAGGAAGCTTGTGTGAAGAGATACTAGGAGAGACTGAATGAAGAATGGCAAAAGGCGAGTATGTGTAGTAACCTGATGGTAGCGGTGTGGCCATGTGATGAAAGTGTTGGGATGAGGAGGTTGAGGCGTTCGTGAGAGAGAGAGAGAGGGAGGGAGAAAAGGAATTTATATAGGCGCTGGAGTGGGAGCGAGTGAGACATGTACAACCCGGAGCAGCAGGAGAACAAGAGGAGGGTGCAGGGGGTTGAAAGAGAGGGCACATTAGAGTTGGGGGAGGAGAGAGAATATCACCATACTTCAGGGAGAGTATGAAGAAGTTTTGGAGGAAGATGAATGATGTGCGGATGACGCGAGAACAAATGGGAGCATCAATGAAGGGAGGAGACGGACAAGTGGTGACAGGCAGAGACGTGAAGAAGAAATGGAGTGATTATTTTCAGGGGCCAGTGAATGTGTCAGATGACAGGATGGCAGGTGTGGGATGTTCGGCACGCGGAGGCATGCAAAGCGAGTGGGACATGACAAATGGTCTGGTGAAAAGCGGAGAGGTGGTGAAAGCCTGGCGTAATACGAAGTGAAGTAAAGTGGCTAAATGGAACTGTAGGTAACTTTCACAAGAATGGGGTCGACAATAGTGCATTTGGTCAGGTGCCTGAGTAATGGCGGAACGTCTGTATAAAGCGACTCTGTAAAAAGCATCGGGTACGACGAGTGCTCGAATTCCACAGGTACAAGTTTGTTAAACATACCCAGTAAGCTGCCTGGGAGAGTGGTGACGGATAGAGTGGTGGCATGCATACAGCAGTAGACTGGGGAGGAACAATGTGGCTTTAGGAGTGGCAGAGGATATGTGGATTAGGTGTTTGATCTGAAGAATCTGTGGGAACAAAATTAGAGAAAGTTCATGACAGGTTTGATACATATGCTTTGTGGAAGGGGTTACGATTATATGGTGTCGAAGGAAAGCTATATCAAACAGAGAGGAGAATCTGCCGAGAGAGTAACGCGTGCGAGCGAGTAAGACGAGAGGAGGGTGAGTGGTTTCAGATAAACGTGGGCTCATAACTAGACTGCGAGATGATACTATTGTTCCTGTGGTTGTTTAATTAATTTGTTCACGGACTGGGTGCGGGAAAATGTGAATGCTATGATCTTGAGAAAGGCACAGGTTTGTAGTCAGTCGGGGATGGGGGAACCTGGGTAGCGAGTCAGTGTCTGTTTGCTGATGAGGAACTGCAGTTCTAAGCTGGTGCCTGAGTGTGCGAGAGTCGAGATTAATGTAAATGAGAGTGAAATTAAAAAGTCAAACAGGGAAGAAAGAAGTCTGCTGGACATGAGCTTGAATGAAGAATACTTCGAGGTAGTAAACTGCTTCAGATACGTTGGAGTGGACGTGGCAACGGATGGAACCATGAGAGGTGAAGTAATCCACACAGTTAGAGCGAGCTAAAGTCCTGGGCGAACTGAGGAGTGTTAGAAGAGGTCACTGTCTGTGAGGGCAAGGATAGGCATGTTTGACAGCATGCTTCGTCCCGGTGGTGTTGTATGGTTGCGAGGACCATAAATAACAAAGATCGGTGGAGGACAAATGTGTTGGAAATCAAATACTCGAAGACAATATGCGGCGTGAGGAGGATTAAACGAAGAAGAAATGAAAGGGTAAGTAGTGAGATGAAAATGTATTACAGAAATGAGGAGGGTGTCCTGAAATGGTTTGGACACATGGAGAAGATGAGTGAAAAGAGTGTGACCAAGGACGTATACATGTCTGAAGTGGAGGGGACAAGGAAAACGGAGGAGACCGAACTGGAGATGGAAGGATGTAGTACACTGTGGTCTGAACATGCGAGAAGGTGTAAGGTGTGTATGGGATAGAGAAATTGGCGAGATGTGGTATACAGGGAGTGACGTGCTGAGCATGGGTTGAACCAGTGCATATGATGCAGTCAGGGGAAACCTGAAAAAGGTTTGTGGGGCTTGGCTGTGGACAGGTGCCTCTGGTTTCGGTGCATTAAACATGACAGCTAGAGAGAGTAGATGAGAGCAAATGAGGCCGTTTTTGTCTGTTTCTGACGCTACCTTGCCAAGTGGAAACGACGAGCGAGTATACTACTATTACTACTGCTAATAATAATACATTAAAACCCAGATAAAGGATAATGCAGCGTGAGCCAGTGAGCGTCTCTCTCTGGTAACCTCTTATCCTTATCAAGGTCGAGCGTCTTATCAGGAGCCGGGAGAGCACGCCGGCGGAGCAGCAGCAACACAAAGTGCAGCATAACTTCCTGACGGTGGCCACCTCAGGTGCCCAACATACATACTCCCCGGCCGCGATCTTGAAGACACAGGCCAGGGCAGGGGCTTAGAAAAGCCCACCCCCAACACCCTCCCTTCTACCAAATGAAGTTTTCTCGTCCCCTCTACTCAGGGTAACGGCGGGAAGACACGAGTGATGCGAGCATTGCCAACCACGACAGACTCACTCCAACGACTTGGGTGAAGTTGCCTCCCTTGATCATGGGAGAGTCATCTTCTCACGAGGTGAGGTAAGACTTACAGTACAGCGACCAGGTATATGTTACTGTTGCTTTTCAAGGAGTTGTCGCCGCTATCGACATGAACATATGCCGCTATCTACATGAACATATTTACCATTACGAACTTGAGAGTTTCGTGTCAATGGTGGTTAGGTCGAGATATGATACAAATCATCAAGGGTGAGGCCAAAATGAAAGGATGGTGGGAAAAATACTTTGAGTGCTCAGTGACTGAACATGCAGGAGGGTGGAAGGCGTGCGCGGGACACAGTGAATTGGAGCGATGTGGTATACAAGGGGTGACGTGCTATCAGTGGACTGAATCAGGGAATATGAAACAGCCGGCGGAAACCACGGAAAGGTTTGTGAGGAATGGATGTGAATAGGGGGCTATGGTCTCAGTGCTTTACACATGATCTAAAAAATGGATGCGAGAAAATGAGGCCCTGCTTCGTCTGTTCCTTGCGCTACCGCGCTTACGTGGGAAACAGCTAACAAGTGTGTGTATATATATATATATATATATATATATATATATATATATATATATATATATATATATATATATATATATATATATATTCTATGAAGATGCGCGTTCATATGCACTTTGTTCGTATACACACACACACACACACATATATATATACATATATATATATATATACATATATATATATATATATATATATATATATATATATATATATATGTGTGTGTGTGTGTGTGTGTGTGTGTGGTCACAGACTTGACGAGTCATGCCAACCCACAACATCCCTCCCTGGTTTCCTAAACACCCCGTGGCAAAAACGTCATTATCAGGCTGGTAATTAATGACGTCATCACCGGTAATCAATTTCTGGCCGGATCCTCTGCTGCAGCATGATAGGTCAAAACATCCGGTAATCCAATCACGACCAGGACGATGGTAAGACAAATGGGAAGCGCGTTGTTGACTCAGAGAGAGAGAGAGAGAGAGAGAGAGTCAGAGAGAGAGAGTCAGAGAGAGAGAGAGAGAGAGAGAGAGAGAGAGAGAGAGAGAGAGAGAGAGAGAGAGAGAGAGAGAGAGAGAGAGAGAGAGAGAGTAGAGGGGACAGGAAGTGATGGTGGAGGTTCGCTCCTGGGATAGGTATGGGAGGGGGAAGGCTCGATCTTGGGATAGACAGCGGGTGGGAGGCGAGAGGTGTGGCTCCAGATGAGAGAAGTATGGACCCTGATGGGGTGATACTACAGTAAGAGGGCATCGCGCACTCACCCGGTTTACCGTTCTGTCTTGACCTCCACCACAGATAACCTGGCCACTCCCACGTACTCCCACGTCCCACCAGTAAACTGGTCCAAAGTACCTCTCACCGCTACACACTTCCCCCAGTCCCCTGCCGCCCATTACACACACACACACACACACACACACACACACACACACACACACACACACACACGGTCACGGGATGGCAAAGATACAAATGGCGGTCAAATCTTACAACCATTCTTGAGTTGTAACCCGTCTTGCATTTTGGTAGGGTCACCCGCAGTATAAACAAGACTTGTGGAAGACGAGTCCCTTCTGGTTCTGTTTAAGGTACATTGAACCACCCCTTGACCACAGCGGTGCGACCATCCGAGTATAATGGCGTGATCTCCAACTTGCAACCGAAGGTCGTGCCGTCATTCTCAGGGGTCGTACCGTCATGGTCAAGGGTCGTATACGTCACCTCAGAGGAATTCAGTCGTGGTCATATAATGGCCTCCCATTTCTAGACACCCGAAAGGCCTGGACACCGCAGCTGCCACCACTGATGGATGTCTACCGCAGCCACCCATGCTACAGCTGCCAGGGGGTTCCTCCTGCACCACATGCCCGAGGTATATATACGTCACCAGCTCCTGGCACGCACGCCCCTGCCTATCATGTCCAATTCATGAACCCAGACGCCTTCATCCGTAAAATTACTGGAGAAGAAAAAAAATTCCACATGGCTAAAAACCCTCCACTTCAAGGCCTTTTTCTTCCACTGTAAAAACATCCACACAAACTAGTACACACACACACACCACACACACACACACACACACACACACACACACACACACACACAACCTACGTTCCTCTACCCAGACATCAGTCAAGCTGAAAATGTATCATTCATTTCGGAGTGTATTCTGACGTAAGTAATGACGCCACTGTGAAGATTTATGTAGTGGTCAGGAGCCTGCTGGATTTTCAAGGACAATACAGCAATAACCCGGTAATGGTGTATAATAACCAGAGTCTACTGGTGTATAATAACCAGAGTCTACTGGTGTATAATAATCAGAGTCTACTGGTGTATAATAACCAGAGTCTACTGGTGTATAATAACCAGAGTCTATTGGTGTATAATAACCAGAGTCTACTAGTGTATAATAACCAGAGTCTACTGGTGTATAATAACCAGAGTCTACTGGTGTATAATAACCAGAGTCTACTGGTGGATAATAACCAGAGTCTACTGGTGTATAATAACCAGAGTCTACTGGTGTATAATAACCAGAGTCTACTGGTGTACAATAACCAGAGTCTACTGGTGTATAATAACCAGAGTCTACTGGTGTATAATAACCAGAGTCTACTGGTGTATAATAACCAGAGTCTACTGGTGGATAATAACCAGAGTCTACTGGTGGATAATAACCAGAGTCTACTGGTGTATAATAACCAGAGTCTACTGGTGTATAATAACCAGAGTCTACTGGTGTATAATAACCAGAGTCTACTGGTGTATAATAACCACAGTCTACTGGTGGATAATAACCAGAGTCTACTGGTGGATAATAACCAGAGTCTTCTGGTCTGCTACAATAACCAGAGCCTTCATAATGACGCGAGACTCACAAACCCTGAGAACATAGGGATCACAGGAGCTCAGCAACACAACATGTTACATGTCGACACTTCAAAATGTACTCGTGCAACCAACACACACACATCACCCCTTCGTCGTCCTTCAACGCTGCAGACAACTGTAAAATACATGTAAAGACGTACGTCATAATATGGGCAAAAAACGATACGATTCCACAGGAGACATCTAGTGGCAACACGAGAGAAATAGCATCTCTCATGATGATGTGATTGCTACAAGAAAGTGCACTTGGGAGCTAATCGCGTTTCATTTTCCCCGTGGACTCATAGGAATATATATATATATATATATATATATATATATATATATATATATATATATATATATATATATATATAATCCTTTCACAGAATCTGAAAAACATTTTTGGATGCGAAAATTTCAGTAACTTCAGATGTCTGTCGCCAGTGGTTGACTGCCATGAATTCCTATCGACGTCGTAAATAACTTATAAAGTCCAGAGGTTACGGTTGGGAGACACTGAACCTTTGGCAGTGGAGGAACATCAGTCCCGCCAAACTTCCCCACTGCTGTAAACGTAGGGTACGTCAAAACTCCAGTGGTGTGGTGGGTATATGATACACCACGTTATTTTCAGTGGTGTGATTTCCCACACTAGATTTCCTTCTCTTCAGTGGTGCGAAGTCACATGACACCAGATCTTCTTTTTCCAGTGGCGTGAACTAATGGCACACCAGACCACAGTGTAGGTGTGGACAAACCTTTGCAGCGGGGTCACCTCACAACACACTACTTACACCCACTGAACAATATGAACCTTATAAGGATAAGATAAAAAAAAATCCTTCTTCTTCGAAATAACGTTGTGGCCTTACATTATCCCTAACAGCAGCGTGCCTGACCTTATAACAACCTCCCAGAAATAAAAACTTTACAAATTTCGTCCAGGCCTAACGTAACACAGCATCAACCCTCCTCCTCTCCAGCGAGACGAAAACGAACTCCCCTCATTTTCGATCCCACTATAATACTTTGGTCATTTTGAACCACATTTAAACAAATTGATTCTGGCTACTACCTCCCCGGGAGAGGGAGAGAGAGAGAGAGAGAGAGAGAGAGAGAGAGAGAGAGAGAGAGAGAGAGAGAGAGAGAGAGAGAGAGAGAGAGAGAGAGACTTCTTCGAGGATTTTGCCAGAGACCGTCAAACAAGGGCCTCTCTTCCCCTCCGTCCTGACTCACTCCTTGGCGCCTCAGTATAATACACAGACCGCAATCATACTGTGGGGACCACAGCATACTACAGGTACCACAGTTATGCTGTAGGGGGTTACAGTTATATACTTTGGGGACTGGAGTATACTTTAAGGACCATAGGATATCATAGGGACCACAGTATATCATAGGGACAACAGTTATATTGTAGGGACAACAGTATATTACAGAGACTGCTGTGCGGCCATACCACACCACACCACACCCTCCCTCCCTCCCGCTCTCTCTCTCTCTCTCTCTCTCTCTCTCTCTCTCTCTCTCTCTCTCTCTCTCTCTCTCTCTCTCACCCACCACCAGAAGAGGTAGCAGCATGGA
>NC_092233.1:14182741-14187741 GCF_036320965.1 Panulirus ornatus | reverse complement strand
AGATCTAGAGGGTCTCTGGTTGATCAACCTTACCACCTCCGTCCTCGATGGCTAAATACGCGTCAGGTTGAAGCTTTGGTTAAGACGCACTGAGTGTGTACTGATCCCTGGAGGAGTGAGGGGACCCTGTTGTGGCTGTGCCGCTCGGGCAGACCGCTCTGTAGTTCCGGTCCTCGGCGGAGGTGCTTGTAAAATGTCAGGCGAGGCCGACAGAGCAGCGTTCATCTTCGTAGTGAAGACGTTGGTGTGTGTGTGTGTGTGTGTGTGTGTGTGTGTGTGTGTGTGTGTGTGTGTGTGTGTGTGTGTGGGGTGTTCGATTCTCACAAGGGTAGTCATATATATAATTCTTCGTGTTTCACGTCCTTGTATATGAGGTATAGGTGACATTCCCATTGGGTTTACGAGTGGATGAGGCAACGGGTGGATGAGGTAATTGTCGACGGTACAGACTTTCGCATGGAACAGTCGTTGGGAACCTGTTTAATTAACCACTCCGAATGCAGCTGACTCTCTCTCTCTCTCTCTCTCTCTCTCTCTCTCTCTCTCTCTCTCTCTCTCTCTCTCTCTCACATTCCGAACCCACCGCCCACGGACAAAAGCATCCGCCGGGGCCTGTACTTAAAAGAGCAAGAAGAAACATCTTTAAAAATGAAGCAGATCTGATCACGTCAACTGACCAACATGGGAACTTTCCTGGTAAAAAAAAAAGTAAAAAAATAAAAAAAAGTCACTTAGAGTTATTCTGTGCCGCAGGTCGATGAATAACACATGCCCTGGTGAACACAGCCAATGCTCCGACGGGATTCGAGACTCCGCCGCTGTCGTTAAAATATCCCAGTGCACTGAGCGACGACAGGTAATGTTCCGCTAAACGTAGCAGCAAACACTACAGACTACCCGTGCTTATCGCTAACACTGTCTCGCAACCTTTGTGGCTACAACATCTTCAACTGAAATAGAATGGAAATGACGAATATCAAGTGCTAACTTGACTTGCTGGTATGGTTGTCTTCATGCGTCGTACCGTCGTGCTCAAGGGTCGTACCGTCTTGTTCAAGGGTCGTACCGTCTTGTTCAAGGGCCGTACCGTCTTGTTCAAGGGTTCGTGCCGTCTTGTTCAAGGGCCGTACCGTCTTGTTCAAGGGTTCGTGCCGTCTTGTTCAAGGGTCGTACCGTCTTGCTCAAGGGTCGTACCGTCTTGCTCAAGGGTCGTGCCGTCTTGTTCAAGGTTCGTGCAATCTTGTTCAAGGGTCGTGCAATCTTGTTCAAGGGTCGTGCAGTCTTGTTCAAGGGTCGTGCCGTCTTGTTCAAGGGTCGTGCCGTCTTGTTCAAGGGTCGTGCAGTCTTGTTCAAGGGTCGCACCGTAGTGTTCAGGGTCTTCCTGTCGTGCTCAAGGAGTCTACCGTCGTTTTCAAGGGGTTGTACAGTCGTGCTCAAGGGTCGTACCTTTGCGCTCAAGGGCATTACCCTAATGTTCAGGGATCGTACCCTCATGTTCATGGGTCGTCCCTTCGTGCCCAAGGGCCCGAGAGTCGTATTCAAGGGTCGTGGAATCATACTATAGTTACGGAGGGTCGTGGATCATAATGTAGCCAGAAAGACGCAGAAAGCCAAACATTTCAACACCACGTAATTCCTGCGCTCAATGACTCCCTCAGGAAGGCACAAGAAAACAGAGCAGTTGTTATCACAACTAAACCTTTTTCTTTTCTTACGTAGGCCCCTAAAAAAAAAACCCCGCAGTTGCTGATTTCCCAACATCTTCGTCTCAGAGCTGTGTGCCTCTCGCTGCCAGAGAGCGAGCGATCCGTCGACCGCCTCTCCTCCGCCGTTGGCTATCAGAGCGGACGGAGGAGCGGCAGTCGAGGTAAAGAAACCTGACTCAGCCTCAATTCCACCTCCTCCTCCTCCTCAGGGAAATCCAACGCCTGGCGTCTTCCTTGAGAGGCGAGCGTAGCATTAAAAGTCAAACTTTACGGCGCTCTTTTGTTTTTTTACGACAGGTGCACGCTTGAGACAGCTTGTGGCAGAGGAGGTGACGGGGCGGATGCTGTGGGATGAATGAGAGAGAGAGAGAGAGAGAGAGAGAGAGAGAGAGAGAGAGAGAGAGAGAGAGAGAGAGAGAGAATCTATGCAGGATTTCCTCCGCAAATGTGAACCCTGACGTATGCAGTATTAGCGGTAACGACACAAGCAGCAGCAGGTGTGCGAGCCACTGCTGTGAGTGGTGGTGCTGGTGACCTGCTGCTGCCGCCTTACCAGCCAGCCAGACAGGGAGGGAAGATAAGGCTTCACCAGCCACCCAGCTAGGGAGGGCGGGAGGTCTTTCCCCACCTTTCACCATAATAACCACAGCTTCCTCCTGCCTCAGTCTTTATGATTTATTACCCTCAGTCGTGAGCAGGCAACACCAGGGGACCAATAACTTAAGAACAACTATGCTCCAGTGGTTAGCACGAGCGGCCCAATGTCACATGTGTGTGTGTGTGTGTGTAACTAACGTCATAGACCACACCCTGGTGAGATCACAGTCACACTTGGTGAGCAGAAGCAGAGGCGTCGCAACCCACAGTGTGGCCGAACACCTCCCAAACTAACTCATCTGCTACAGAGAGCCACTGGGAGGGGTTGGGGTCTGTGTCGACGGCTCTGTATACGCCGCTACCGTATCCTTCATTACTCCCGGTAACAGACTCTCTACCGTCGGTCATAGTTACTGTATGGATGGTTTCCAGCGTCTGTGTGTGGGAGATTATAACCTCCCCCTTCCCCCCCGGGGTGTCAGAGAGGTCTACGGTACACAGGCAAAGGGGTCGTCAAATACTGCAGTGCAAGACGATCATTCAGGAAGAACTTAAAACAGCAAAAGCTCTTACACTCAAGTCGACTCGGCACTTACAGATTTATCGGGCATCATGATATCATCCAACAAGAACCATACAGATCCATCGGGCATCATGATATCATCCAACAGGAACCATACAGATGTAGTGCCATGAACGGGATCAACAGACACACTGGCGCGTCATGACTCACGCTGGGGTACACAGATACTCAAGGCAGTCTGGCCCTATTGTTCATTTGAGAACACACACCAAATATAAACCCTGCCAACAGCATTACTCTCACCCTCCAACATTACGTGTGGGACTGTTTTACAAACACTGAATCCATATGCGATTCCGACCAAACATTTCGAGAAACTGTGGAAGCATTTCATCATAACAAGGATCCACCTCATATATTCTAAAAGTATCCGAAGTTTGCCTATAACAAACAGTTCGTTTGTTTTATAATTTATCATATAATCCAAAATCATTATTCTTCGACCTTTGTAAACAGTGCACATATGTCAAATATCCTATAATTTCATTCAATGTTGCCCAATCCTTGTTAACATTGTTCTCACTATGTAATATTTTCACTCAATCACGAAGCCCAAGTCCTTAGACATTTTGAGCACTCTATAACCCCTTTTCCGCCCACAAGAAGGATAGGAGCGCATGATAAACTAGCCGCTCCTTCGGCAGAAAACTAATTCATGTGAGGGGTGTGGGGCGTCGCCTCTCACTATCTCAAGTCCAGTGTCAAATTGGAAATAAGAATAAGGCGGTCAGAATGGTAAATCAGAGCTGCCAAGTCTTGACAAGATGTCGGGGGAGGCGTGTGTGTGTGTGTGTGTGTGTGTGTGTGTGTGCAAACGCCGTTAACCTAACCTGAAGTGGGTAACGTATCGCTCTGCAGTTTCCCTTTTTCTTCTTCAGTCAGTTTCCAGCCGTTTTCTTCCGGTGACATGATCGAATCCCACTTGCCGGACAGGGATTAACTCATCCATCATAACCCGTCACACCAAATGGATCATCATCATTCAGGTCACGGCAGGTACGACAAATTTTGCAAACACATTGTCTTTAGAACTATCTTGTGATTCGTGGAGCAGGTAAAGAGATACCTGGGAAAGAGATCTGCTCTGAAAAGTGGGTGGGGAAAATCAGTACAGAACACGGCCACCATCACATCTGAGAAAGGGAGAGAGAGAAAATCTACAATGGCTGAGACGGGATCCGACAAGTGGAGAATCGAAATTCCACGAAGTCACTGCAAGAAAAGCGTAAAGTGTGACATTCTCAAAGACGAAGGAGGGTCTCAGGCTGGGGAGAGAAACCACAGGAATGACGGGTCTCGGGCTGGGTTGAAGAACAAGAGGATGTGAAGGCCTCAGGCTGGGGAGAAAAACTACAGGAGTGAGAGGTCTCGAGGGAGGGTGAAGAACTAGAGGAAGGAAAGGTCTCTGGCTGGGGTGAGGATCTAGAGGAGGGGAGGGTATCAGGCTGGGGTGAGGAACCAAACGAGGTGAGGAAAAGTGTCACTGCGGCTGGGAATATGTTTCAACTCCTCCAGCATCGAAAGAATGAAGAGATTCAATCCAATAAAGTATACCAGACGGACGAAGATACTGTCATAAACCAAATGAATGATGTAAAAGACCTCAAGAGTAGTAAAGTGAGCTAAACTTCTGCTAACACAAAAAGCAACGGCTGACTCCTCCAGGAGAATGGTGGTATGGATCCTGCAGACTTTCCATGCAAAGGGAAGGAAAACCAATAATGATACTTTTCATGGTGCTTATTCTCACAGGAAGAGAAAATTGCTGTGCTCTTACACCACCCTACAAGGAAGGCAAGACTGCAGAATTAGTGTTTTCAGATTTCTCTTACGGCCAATATTACCGTTGTAAAGAAACTTATCAGGAACGCCTGAAATTACTAAGACGACAGAGGTACAGCATCCCATCTGAAACACTTAAGTAATTTCCTAATGGCCTGACAGTTATGGAATGCTCAGTAAAATACTTTCTTCGAAATCAGAAGGTGGGATATGGGGGGAAAAAAAAAGGAAAAATAAATCCGGGGCCCGACACACTAACATTTTGCTTGCCATCATCAGAAACGCCATGTGATGCACAGTGGGGAAGTGCAAGAGTGCCTTGGGCTGTGGCA
>NC_092233.1:14132741-14180241 GCF_036320965.1 Panulirus ornatus | reverse complement strand
AGATACCCCTGCCTAAACCCAGATAGCCACTGATACAACAGACGAGCCTAACTAACTGTATCTTCCTTCTCTATCTATCTATGAACGTGGGTGCCAAGCGTTTTAGGAAAGACAATACTGGTTGTACTTTGTATCGTCGTGCATGTGTTGGATGGCTGTGAATGCTAAACAGACGACGACTGTTCGGAGTGCTCTGTCTTAGGTGGTTTGTAGTGTTTTCTTATGTTTATATCTGAAGGAACAGGTGACCAGGGAAGTAAGATACAGTATAGAGATTCGAGCGGATATATCATCTAGAGAGGCTACTGAGGGATTTATTTTTCCAGTCCAAATCTCATGCCAGTAAGTATTTTGAGGGTGTTTCGTTTGTCTGAGGACGATGTGTTGGTGTTTGTAACGTGGATGGTAAAGGACATGCGCGAGTCCTACGTTCGCTGGTCAGGGATGCGGAAATTCTCTCTTCTAGTTGCGTGATGTAGGGCTATGCGGTTCGTGTTGCCTGTGCAGGGCTCGGGTGCTGCGATATGATTGTGAGGTCGTAAGCTTATCAGAGAGGACATTCACACTGCGGTTTCCAGAGGGAAGAGGGAGGTCATACAGCAGGAGACTGAAGAGAGATGGAGGAAGAACAGCAACCTGGGGGACTCCACTGTAGAACATGAGAACTTTACAAGTGTGCCCTGTGTGGATAACTTTTGCTTGGAGGTCGACGACACTGTGTACTTCAGAGAGAGAGAGAGAGAGAGAGAGAGAGAGAGAGAGAGAGAGAGAGAGAGAGAGAGAGAGAGAGAGAAAGGGGGGGGGGGTTGAAGAGGGTGTGCTGAAATGGTCGGTAGTGGAGGGAACAAGGAAGAGGGGGGAACCGGGTCGGAAGTGGAAGGATGGAGTGACAGCCGCTCTGAAATCTCGGGGTCTGAAGAAAGAGGGTGTGAGGCGTACACGGGACAGAGTAGATTAGAACAATGTGGTATACCGTGAGCGACATCGGCTGAACCAGCGCACATGAAACGGTCAGGAGGGTAAGCACGGAGAAGCCTGTGCAGCTTGGGTGAGGACAGGGGGCTCCAGTTTTTGCGCCTTGTACACGAAAGCTGGAGAGTGGATGTGGACGCATATGGCCATTCCTTGTTTATTCCGGGCGCTATCGCGGGGAACGGCGAATATGAACACACACACACACACACACACACACACCCGGTATGTAGCATGTCAACTACTGCATAACTGTACCTGTTCATTATTCAATGTTCAACAATGTGCATAACGTATGAACTGTACTATTCACACGGTAAACATCTCTGTACACTTGCCATCCTGCTGCCCAGAGGCACCTCATCCACGTGCTTATCCAAAGTGTGGGAATATCCAGCTCACCCTGATCTTAAGGTATCACATGATTGGTTAACTGGTAATTAACATGACCTCCCTGTTTCGTAATATCTGTAAAACCTCAACTGTATATTCATCAGCTGAATGGCTGCCTAAATCCAATAAACCGTCATCTATTTATTAACTGGTTTATTAACTTCACACACACACAATATATATATATATATATATATATATATATATATATATATATATATATATATATATATATATATATATATTCCTATGAGTCCACGGGTAAAAAGAAACACGATAAGTTCCCAAGTGCACTTTCGTGTAATCACATCATCAGGGGAGACACAAGAGAGAAATATAACAGTCAGTCGATATACATCGAAGAGACGAAGCTAGGAGGCCATTTGGTAAACATGCGATTGTCCAAATTTACCAATTTACCAAATGGCGTCCTAGCTTCGTCTCTTCGATGTATATCGACTGACTGTTATATCTCTCTCTTGTGTCTCCCCTGATGATGTGATTATTACACGAAAGTGCACTTGGGAACTTAGAGTGTTTCACTTTCCCCGTAGACTCATAGGAATATCTTGATCACGCGTAAGTCTCACTATCGTACAGTGATATGTCTCACCATCATACAGTGGCAAGTCTCATTATCATACAGTGGTATGTCTCAATCATACAGTGGCAAGTCTCACTATCATACAGTGGCAAGTCCCGCTATCATACAGTGGCAAGTCTCACTGTCATACAGTGGCAAGTCTCACTATCATACAGTGATATGTCTCACCGTCATACAGTGGTAAGTCTCACTATCATACAGTGCTATGTCTCTATCATACAGTGGCAAGTCTCACTATCATACAGTGGTATGTTTCAATCATACAGTGGCAAGTCTCACTATCATACAGTGGTATGTTTCAATCATACAGTGGCAAGTCTCACTATCATACAGTGGCAGGTCTTACTATCATACCGTGGTATGTCTCACTATCATACACTGGCAAGTCTCTATCATACAGTGGTATGTTTCAATCATACAGTGGCAAGTCTCACTATCATACAGTGGCAAGTCTCACTATCATACAGTGGCAAGTCTCACTATCATACAGTGGCAAGTCTCACTATCATACAGTGGCAAGTCTCACTATCATACAGTGGCAAGTCTCACTATCATACAGTGGCAAGTCTCACTATCATACAGTGGCAAGTCTCACTATCATACAGTGGCAAGTCTCACTATCATACGGTGGCAAGTCCCACTATCATACAGTGGCAGGATCTGCCTCTTATGGACAGCTAAACAAACACATCCGACCACCACCTTCAGCCACACGGGACGTGGAAAGCCTCACCCCAGACTGCAGCAGCGTTCAGCGCCTCCCTCCCACGTAACCAGCCGTACGATTCATACAGCGGGGAAATCCAATCTACCTCACACAATTTTTCGGCGAACATTTCAATTCCACTCTGCATATGAATGTGAACAAGCTTAATCTTATTAAATATTTCCAAATCTATAGACTAAACCCAACTGCCAAAGGATGAATATATATATATATATATATATATATATATATATATATATATATATATATATATATATATATATATATATATATATATCAGTAAAATACGATGTATGCTGCCCAAAACCCTGATCCTCTCGCAAGAAAATTTTACATGTTAAAACGATATTTCGCTCCATTATTACATGTTACCGTGATATTCGATAGAATTCTATGTATCAGGAGGATATTTACGTTGCAGTTTTACATTTTAGAACGATATCTGGTCGGGTAAGACCAACTTTCGTCGACAGACGTGCCTGTATATAGAGCTCTGTCCTTCCATATGCTAAACTGGATTTAAAACCATTTCTTTTTTTTTTTTTTTTCTGTGGGTTATCTCAAACGTCCGTTTCAACCAGAGCTCTTGTGTCGCCCTGGGCATGTTCGTGAAGTCGTGTACTGTTGTTGTACTGCTGAAAAGTGCTATTATATAATGAACCTTGAAAAGACAGGAAAAGACACACACACCTTCAAGTAATGTGAGTTGAGGGAACGCGGTACTTTGAGAGGAAACACGGTGGGACTGTCTGCCTGGAGCGTGAGGCTCGGAGTCAGTCCTCACCAAATCCTTATTTTCATTTCAGCAAGCCAGGTGGTGGTGGTGGCCAGCGGTGTGTCAGCCATCTCTCGTCGTCTCTCATACGCAGGTCTAGCTCGTACAGACACGGATTTGGAGAGTAAAAGCCGAACTGCAGCTATTGATAACTTTCCTAACCCACAAGGTAGAGGTGTTCTACAAGGAACTGTTGAAACCACCTTCGTGGATGCAGTGGGGAAAGAGGTGGGAGCAGTGCTGTACGTGGTGAGGTAACAGCCATAGCGATCATTCTCCTAATCACGTCGACCTTTCGAAGTAGCGCGGCGGAGAGATGCTAAACCCCATAAATGTAGGTTCTTACCTGCGAGGGGGGGAAAAAATATGCGGTCATCAGGCTTTGGATGATAGTGAGGAGGTGGAAAACGCGAGGGAAAGCCGGCCGGCCGGTCAAATGTTGGGAAAGCTGCGACAGGAACCCTTCCCGACGTAAACATTTCTGCCTTCCAGGCGCCAGGATGGGCGGTGGTGTGTCCGACGCTCTGCTGCAGCCGACGATCACTCACTTTCTATCGGCCATGGAGGTTGACCAATGGCGTCATCATGGCCGCAGATCATAGGTGCTGTGTTAAGAGAAATATCGCCGACTTGCTCGACATTTTCGCAACAATATCGATACCATTATGATATCGGGCGTAATGTCCATGATGTGTACCGGGAACGCTCTCTTTCGGTATGGCGTTCAGGTCCAAGCGATAGATTTGTGAACTTTTGTCTCCGTGACACAGTGGAATTCGTTCCTCTGAGGCAGCATATTCTTACGTGGGGCCTGGCATGTATAAGAAGGACGGAGTGAACCTGAACTTACCGGGAGCTGTAACTTTCAGTATAAGTGATCACGGACAAGATACCTTTGAGGCGAATATGAACCCTGCCTATAATTCTGCTCGAAATGAAAGCCGGGGAAAAACAATATCAAATTTCAGGCTTCTGGAATATCTGGAATAACGTCGTTAGAGAAAATGATTTGGATGTAGCTCGAAAAACGTTCCAGTAAAACTTTCAAAGCAGGAGAGGGAGCATATGTGCCAAATGCGAAGTAGACGGTCTTTTACCAAACTGAAGCCAAAGTGGTGGAACACTATGATAAAGAAGTGCATGTTGTCTGTGAAAGCATCACGTAAGAACCTAAAGGAGAAGAATACCCAACATGCAGAGAAAACCCAAGAGACTTGTCCGTCAAATCAAACGTCAGTTTGAAACGTGCATTACTCGAAATAGGAAAAGAAACCTTAGGGAGTTTTGAGAGTTACATTAGAAGCATGAGTTATTTCCTAGTCAATTGGTAAATTAGTTAAGGAAAACAAGAGTTCTGTTCAAGACAAAGAAAAACACTGCAAAGTGCATCTCTTCTGTGCGACGGTAGACATACCTGATGTCCCAAACCCATCATCATTTCTCAGGGAGGAAATCCTTCTATAACATATGGACATACATGATGAAAATATACAGTCAGCACTAAATGGAATGAAAGTCAATAAAACAGCAGGTTTATGAGACTCTTACCCGAGGAGAACGAACCATGTAAAAAATGAGATTGTGTATCCCCTGATTGGCCCCCTTTTCAACAAATCACTTGTTACGGGTAAGTCCCAGAGAAATGGAAGTTTGCCCATGTTACACCAATATTCTAAAAAGCCAGTCAGTCACTGCTGGGAAAATTATCGCCCAATCAACTTAGCGTCCATAACTTTTTTTACCTTTGAAACCCACCTTTCGGGGCAAAAGCGTAGTATATCATTTAGAGAATCATAATCTAATAAATGAAGTTTCAGAATGGTTATCATTAATATCGTTCATATCTGACAAAGCTGCTTAATATCTTTAACGATATCATCAACATGTATGAAGGAAGTCGAGCAGATGATACAATCTAATCCAGATTTTCCAAAAAGAACTTGAGGAGGATCCACACTGAAGATAACCAGGAAAGCTTATTAAGTCACAAGGGACAGATGGTGGTGTACGTCGGAGATCAGAACATTGGCTTAATGACCGTATGCAACAACAAGGGATCTGTGACCGAGCCACACGATGGTCAGACGTAACAAACCTAACCTAGCCTACAACGAGGGATCAGTGACCGAGCCACACGATGGTCAGACGTAACAAACCTAACCTAACCTAACCTAGCCTAACCTAACCAACAACGAGGGATCAGTGACTGAGCCACACGATGGTCAGACGTAACAAACCTAACCTGACCTAACCTAGCCTAACCTAACCAACAACGAGGGATCAGTGACTGAGCCACACGATGGTCAGACGTAACAAACCTAACCTGACCTAACCTAGCCTAACCTAACCAACAACGAGGGATCAATGACCGAGCCACACGATGATCAGACGTAACAAACGGTGTACCACAGGGGAGACGCCACAAAGACATTCGTCTCCGTTTTTGTCGAAATTACGGTAAAACTTACGTGAAAAAGAACAGCAACTGGATTAGTTTAAAAGGCCATCCTGCGTAGACACCAGAGGTTAGATTTACCGGGAAATGAATGTACAGTGAGATACTGAGCATCCGCAGCTCCACAACGACGATGATAAACTGATGGACAGGGCAGGCACGCAGGATGCGTAAAGAATTTCAATATCGATAAGTGCAAAGTTTCACACAACGGGGGTGAAAACGCGAAGGCGAGCTACAGTATGAATTCTGCTGAGGGACAAATGGTACATGAGGGAAAAAGTCGTTGGTTTGATTACCTCTGGTAGACATAAAGCGAAGCGAGCAGTGCACAAAAACTGTAAAAAAAAAAACAGGGGCGAACAAAATACTTAAGAGTCATAGGTAAAATTTTCCCGAATCGAAGTCAAGACGAATTCTCTTCAGTCTTTACAAGTCGCTAGTGCGTTTCTACCTGGAATACTGTGTTCAATCTTGGTCACCCTCTCAGGAAAATGGCAAGAAGAATGGTGATTGTACCGAGTCTAGCTACCAAGATGATTCCCAGACTGAGACACAAATCCTATGACAGCCTCCTAAACGTCTTACAGTTATATACTTTAGAAATGAAAAGGTTAAGATGTGATTTTGAAGCAGGTGTCAAAAATGATATCGTAGGTTTTGAATATCTCGACGATCTAAGCAGCTAGATAAGGCGACATTTGTCTGATTTCGATCCTAGTAATGGATACAGACTCACAGGCAAACGGTCTACTACGAATGAGGCGAAGTGGCGATTCTTCAACAGGACTGTTATTATACGCAGAGACTCAGCAAGTAGTTAGAAGCAGTACCAAAGACATGTCGAAGAACACTCGATCAATGATAATTCGCTTCGAGTCCACGACTGACATTATATGAGACAGTAACGAGGATTTCCCTTCGTCACCTGTATGTCTTTCTACTCCTACCACACTCATCTACAAGTGTCTGATCACTTCAACATGACCACCGTCACCAACAATGAACCGGAGTCAGTCATCATCAGCCGCCGCCCACCAAGTGAGGGACACTAAAATCGGCCTGTTTCTCTGCCTAGCAATGATTTGTGTGTGTGTGTGTGTGTGTGTGTGTGTGTGTGTGTGTGTGTGCGTGTGTGTGTGTGTCCACTTGGCTCACCTGTACACGCGAGTGCAAAACATATACATTCGTGCGTTGGCTGACAAAAACGAAAAAAAAAAGGGCATTCGTATCCGCAATAATATTCTACACAATTTTCGGAAAGCATTCGGATATGACACACGCACACACAGGTGCGGTGGGGGCGAGGGGAATGCATTGAATCAATACTCCACCTCGTGCCTGCCTTCCCCCAGCCACTACTGCAGGGCGAGGACCGCGGGCACACTGAAGACGGCCGGACTCCCACAAGGAAGGTGCTTGGACCGCTGACGTTGTCTGGGCACCGACCGGCCTCTCCAACACCTTCCCATCCCACGAGAGAGAGAGAGAGAGAGAGAGAGAGAGAGAGAGAGAGAGAGAGAGAGAGAGAGAGAGAGAGAGAAAGACGAGTGCTCTTATCACCGACGTTACTCTCGTACCTGTCTAACGTTAACAAGATGAGAACTTACCGTAGAGAAGTCAAAGGTTAACCTCTTAATAGGGCAAACAAAGGAGCTCTTCAGTATCCAATATAAGAATACTAAGAGAGGAATCAGTTACATGAAATGAACTTATCTTTTCTCAAATATCCGTAAAGGCAAGATGTTGCATCCACCCCCCCCCCCCCCCCTTCATGTACTACACGTCAGGCTGCAACACACACACACACACACACACACACACACACACACACACTTCAAAGCCGTCTGTCCATCATACATAAAGCATAAGTTGATGTATACCACACATACACACACACACACACACACACACACAGGGACAGTATATCACCGAGTGTAAAGTGTGGCTCTATACCAGACCTCTGGCTACTCCCCCGGAGGCTAGGTGGGTCTACTGCAGTAAAATGAGCGAGGGCGGGAGGGAGGGAAGAAGTCACGTCACCCGCCAAGCTAATGAGGAGGGAGGTGTAGAATGAGTGCAGTCACCAGCAACCCAGCAGTGGATACCAGCTGTACAGCGCGTTGCGACGCTCACCAGCTCAGCAGATGAAGACAGGATGTGACCTGATGTCGCATTTCAGCGAGTGGCAAGCGTACGGCAGGAAAGCCGCGTGACCAGTATAACGATAAGTGGGGTTCTGAAGGGCCATAAAACTAATGCTCATGACATACATGGAAAAAAAGAAAAGCAAAACTGCTACTCAGAACAAGAGAGACGGAATTCAACTTATACGAAGCGCAAAATGGACAGAGCCAACGTCCGTTACCACGAACACAAATATATTCCATGATACACGGGACTGAATGTATGCATTATTATATACACATCAAGAACAAACAAACTGATGTCTACCACTAGATCCAAGACAGACTGTCATCACTGGTTCAAAACCAAGTTAGGGCAAGCGTTTTCCATCAAATACGAGCCATTGAGAACAAACTTTTTGCATCAATACAAACCAGCTGATGATCAACACAGCGAGCTAAGCTGAGGGTGTCTCTTCCTCCTTTAGCCCTTACATCCTCGTATGACGTTTCTTGCTTCGACAATCAGGTCTTACAAACACCTGCGGAGCCATGATTGATCTGTAGTTTCTGTTTCTCTTCATACCTGTCATGCGAGACGGCCCTTCGAAATGGGGCATGTTCTGTCGGTCACCAGATACGTAATGTTTATCATCAGTTAAAACAATATCTCCCACAAGGAAAAAACAGAAACTGTTGTTCATTCTCATCATGAAATACCAAACACGAACCACCGCTGATTGCCAAATGCAATCAGGTCTACAGGAGATACCATATCTTGGGTTCTGAAGTTGTCCCGCTTCAAGATTCAGTCCTTCCCGAGGCTTCTGTATGGGCTTGGACAAAACAAAATACCTTTATTTCTTTTTTTTTCACCTTTTGATATCACGTTTGATTTTTCTTTTCTAACTGGTCACGGAGAAGGTGCGTTATCAAAATGACCCGCAAAAATCCAGAAGGGTGACAATTGGACGCAAGACAGCTGAACACAGAAATGAAAAGCAAAATCTATAGCTACTCCTGCGAGTCTAATATTCCCAGAGATTTGATGCAAGTCAGATGAATTACTGCCCAGGTACGCGAGCCACGAGATCAAAAAAAAATAAGGAAAAAGATACACAAAGCAGTACAAAAAAAAACTGAGGTCATTTCCTTCCAGGAAACATTCAAAAAAAAAAATTTAATATGAGACAAGGAAGAAAAAATCAACGTTCGTAAATATACTCATTAGAAATACTAGCAACGTAAACCAGTGGTCAGTATACACCAGAAGTATACCCATCATACCACAGTGATCAGGGAGTGATCTCCAGTATACAGAGGGCCAGACCCAACCACCAGTGACACAGTTCGCTTCGCTATACATCAATACCATACCAATGTCCTCTCTCTCTCTCTCTCTCTCTCTCTCTCTCTCTCTCTCTCTCTCTCTCTCTCTCTCTCTCTCTCTCTATCATCACAACCGGAGCCAAAACACCGTTAGTTCTCTTCCCTGAAATACACTCCCTCCCTGGCAACCAATAAGAGCCATAACATGTATATCAACGAACGCTCACCGCACAAATCCTCCCATCTCACGACACCGTCCAACGCGAGAGTCACACACACAACACACACACACACACAACACACACACACAACACACTCACACATACACACACGGGAACCTAAGAAATTCCATTGGCTGTGGGGTACCCTGTAATCGCCACCAGGGTCGCCTGGCGTTCGTGGTGTCGGGAGCTGAGGTGTTCGATAGGTTACCTGTGCGAGGAACATCGACGAGTTCGACTGGAATCTATCCGCCTCGCTGCAGGGACAAACACATTCCTCGAATGATCTATATAGCTGATCCATCACTTGCATTCCGCACACGGGGCACATTATCATCGAGCACACGCGTTCCTCCAACTGCTATTGATGGTGGACACACACACACACACACACACACATACACACACACACACACACACACACAACACACGCTGGAAGAGTCTACTGTGATACATCCTGATGTGTTTGACTTATCATAACAATACTGTGATGATGATGATGATGATAATGGTTGCTGTTCCTCCCAACCACCAGCCACCATCACACACACACACACACACACACACACACACACACACACACACACACACACACACAGAAGCAGCAGCAAAGAGAAGTGCCTCCCACCTCTGCCCAAGGATTGGCTGGACCACAGGTAGTTTCCCCGGGCTTTTTTTTGCACAAGTAAGTTGTGGCTGAGGCGACCGTACAGGAACTCTAAATGAAAACATTTCTTAATTGTAATTTCTCGCTTCGGCAGGAAAGTATTAGAGCGGATGGTGGTACGAGAAGACCAGATATTTCACCTCGAACGCTGGAGTTGTGATGTGAGGTAATATCTCTGGAGGATCAGTTTATGGACAGAAAGGGAACACCGAGTACAGAAATTTGTATCAGACAATCTACAAAGGAGTACAAGGGGGAATGGACGGTATTTATTCTCCATGGCCAACTTTCGTGGGTGACGTGCTGCCAACAGCCAAATAATATTCTTCTGGATAGATTCCTTACTTACTGGAGCTCATAGTCTTAATGTTGGTCAGCCAGAAGCTCACACAAAACAAGAGCTGGAAATTCTGGGGGTGAAGGATATTCATCGACTTTACACTTACACAAAGCAAAACAGAACATGAATGAGTATACTGAAAGCCCAAAGCCAAGCTAGGCAAGAATTCTGAACTTTGCGAATCGGAAATGAATGCAGTCACATACGTGAAAGCAACAAGGCCACAGAGTGTGGTGACTAAGTCTATAAGAAGAGGGTTAAGAGGGTTTATCTGGAGTTTACAGTGAATGGAGAAAGAAAATGTGAAACATACGAGACCAGGAAGCTGGGGAAATTATTTGAAAATATTGAGAAAGAGGATCAAAAGCTACCACAGTTGGAAGAATGATTAGAGACAATGATAAACAAAATCAAGAATCGTGAATTTATCCTCAGGAAAGGAAGAGAGTCGGGGATGTATAAGATATAATCAAAGGGTACAAACACAGGATCGAATCAGTCAAGGGGATTCAAGAGTATAAGTTGAGTAAATAAGGTGCAAGAAACGAAAAGTATCAGAGGAATGGATCAGAGGCCCGTGACACACAGACTAGTGACTTGTGATGACAGACGGCAGGGAACAGGAGCAGAGTCTGGGACTAATGAAGAGAATCGGAGCATAATGCTTCACACACACACACAGTGCTACAGAGACTTTGGGAGACACTGAAAGAGAGGAAATTAGAGAATCATTAAGTGAAACTGTAGAGACGGAAATACCCACGTACTGTTAGAGACAGAACCATCAAAGAAGGTTTAAAACATCGCGAAGTATTAAGGATCAGTGCTTGGAGGAGAGAGAGAGAGAGAGAGAGAGAGAGAGAGAGAGAGAGAGAGAGAGAGAGAGAGAGAGAGAGATAACGCCCAGAGACCTGGAGGGTGATGGATCTACAATGAAGGATACAACAGACAAGTGGGCGTCACCAACACTAAGCATGATCAGTGAGGCAGGAGGATGAGAAAAGTGAAATGTTGATGATTTCTCAACGGGAAAAAGATCACAATTCAGACGAAGAGGAAAAGTGTGGAGGAGAAAGAACTGTGATCAACTGGGCGTTTAAGGCTGTAGACATACCATTTATATTTCCTCCGATATGGGAAATGGTGAATGATCGGTGGATACAATCATGACATGAGGGACGACCGGCCAGGAATGATCATACTCGCTTTTTAGTCACGTCGGCAGGAGGTACCACTGAGACGTTAGTGTGGTACCCCATTAGCTGTATGAAATGAGCTTGACACTAACCCATATGAGCCGAGTAAACCAGCGGGAAGCGGTGCTCTACACTGCCCAGTGGCTGGGTAAACTAAGGGGAGGTAGAAGGTATCGGTACTTAAGTGTATGTAATGTTGGTCAACAAGGAAGTCGCGAAAAAATAGCCGATTCTAAACTTGCAAATTTTAATGATCTTAGTACTGCTCTTTACAGGCACACATGGAATGATATGGGTCATGAAAACGACATGAACGTACCGTGGAAAAAGCTTCAGCAAAACTTTCAAAGCAGCAGAGGGAATATGCGCGCCAAATGCGTAGTAAACAGTCTACTTCTAAAACGAAGCCAAGATGGTGGGACCATAAAGTAAAGAAGTGCCTGTTGTCTGCGAAAGTAGCTTATAAGGAACGCAAAGAAACCAATAACCAACACGAGAGAATAAGTTATGCACATTTCCACAGAGAAGCTAATACACCTGTACGACCAATTAAACGTCAATATGAAGCGTACATGACCGAAAATAGTAAGAGAAACCGTAAGGAGTTTTACAGTTATGTTAGAAGCAAGAGAGTCATCATTACCCGGTCAATGAGTCCATTGATTACAGAAAACGGTGACTTGGTTCAGAGTTACAATACCATGGCAAAAATCTTAAACGACTTTTTTTTTTTTTGCATAAGCAGACACGATCGAAGACATAACTCACGTCCCGGATCCACTTTCACTGATAAGAGAGGAAAACGTTCTGCAACAAACTGACATCAAAGCTGAAGACATCCTCTCAGCAGTAAACGGAATAACAGTAAACAAAACTGCTGGTCCTGATAAGGCGACAAATGAGACTGTTCATCCCTTGACGGTTCTTTTCATTAAGTCCTCTTCGCTGCCCTTTTCAATATGTCACTTGCTACAGGAAAAGTTCCAGATGAATGGAAGTTTGCCGATGTGAGGCAGATATTGAAAATGAAATAAGTCACTATCCGGAAATTATCATCCAGTTGACTTAACGTTTGTAGTTGGAAAACTTATGGAAAGCATAATTCGAGACGGATATGCAAACCATTTAGAGGAACACTACTTAATCAGTCATTCTTAGCATAGTTTTCGACAAAATCACTTGTTTGACAAATTTGCTCGATTTCTTTTATGAGATAATCAACATACGACGAAAGTAAAGCAGGTCATGTCACTTATCTAGATTTTCAATGTAATGTATACAAACTCGTGAGCAAACGTTTTACCTCGAGTGAGGCGAAGTACTTTTTCTTCAACAGGATTGCCAAACAAATGGAATCATCTGCCAATGAGAGTGGTACTAAGCAGTTCTAAACATACGTCTGAGAACGGATTTGATAAGTACTTCGCTGCAAGTCCACGACTTGTAATATCTATTTGAGCCTCCTTCGTCACAACTGCCGCAGTGCAGGTTATCCTCTCTTAACTTATTTGCAAGCCTTCTAACTTCTACCACAGTTTCCTGTAAGTTTCTGATATCTTCCACTATCACAAACAGCCTCGAAAGGATCCAGAGGTGTGTTGGTGGTGTTTGAATGCCTCTGTGAGGAAGGCAATGCACCACACTATCTGAGACTCCAGTGTGGGGGACGACGATGCATTCTTAATGCCAAATTTTCAAAGGGGATTTCTCTCCTGAAACCCAAGCACGAGAAAGCTCGAGGGCGAGCTGTACTACCCTGAAGATTTTAGGTATACGACTATAAAGGACGTGCTGTTCAAGGAAGAAGTATCCTGAGAGACAGACCAATATGTGTTACTCTGGAGGGTGAGGTGCAATACACTGAATGGTGAGGTGCACTACAGTGGAGGGCGAGCTGTGGTACTAAAGAAGCCGAAGTTTAATACTCTGGAGGCCGAACTGTACTATTGTGGAGTGAGAGATGTGCTACTATGAAGGGGAGAACTGTAGTGCTCTGAAGGATGAGCTGTTGCTACAATGGAAGTGAAGATGTGAGATACACTGGAGGACGAGCTGTGCTACACCGAAGTGCTCGCACTATCCCTCCTGCATGGAGTATCACTCAAGACCTGTGGACATCCTGTAGGTTCATCAGATGTGATACCTGAAGCCAGTGTCCACCTGGTGAGGCATCGCGGAGTGCGTGGGGTCGCCTTCACGCTGCACTAAGAAACAAAGACACCACCATCACTGTCACCACCACCATCACTAACACCACCACCATTCCCCCCCACCCCGCAATTTGTTGATAACTGGAACTGTTGATAAATGATGGTGGCGTCACATGACAGCCACATATTTACTTTAACACACAAAAGAGCGGATGACACCTCTCTCTCTCTCTCTCTCTCTCTCTCTCTCTCTCTCTCTCTCTCTCTCTCTCTCTCTCTCTCAGCCTTTACGGCCGAGGCATTAGCCTGGCGAAAAGGACACACGGGAGGGAAGAAACTCATTGACTTGAGCCGTGAAAGTATCGACAAAAAACACTAAAGTCAATAGAGACCAATTACCCTCCCGTCTCGTCACCAGGACACACACACACACACACACACACACACACACACACACACACACACACACACACACACACACACACACACACCAGCCGCTGTAATGATTTCTGGCCTGGAAAAAGATCACGTTTCAGACAAAGAGGAAAAGGTGGAGGAGGGAGAAAGGTGATTAAGAGGCCACTTGAGGCTACAAACATACCGAACACAATTCCTCTGACGAAAGAAAGGTGAAGGAGGACCAGTGGATACCATCATGACAGCAGGGACGACCGGTAATGGCGACGTCAGGTATGTGGGTAGTCCTTGTAGACAGGAGGTGCCGCCTCTGTGGCGTTAGTGAGGTACGTACCGTACCACACTACCCCACAGCCGGGTGCGCTGCGCCTGACACGACCCCACAGCCGGGTGCGCTGCGCCTGACACTACCCCACAGCCGGGTGCGCTGCGACTGACACTACCCCACAGCCGGGTAAACCAACGAGAAGCGGTGCTCCACACTGCCCCATCGCTGGGGGTAAACTACGGAGGGGGTAGAAGGTAGACAGCGCGCTCCACCATCTGAGGACCCATTCCTCCCCACTTCCCTTCCCACCGGGGGACAATAATGCATCACCATATGTTCAACGTGTATTTCCCCGCTGAGACCCGGGCACGGGAATGAGTCGAGGGCGAGCTGTGTGCTGCTCTGGAGAGCCAGGTGTGCCACGACGGAGGGACGTGTTGCTGGAGTTACAGGACCGAGGTACGCTGCGGCAGGGGTCAAGGTGTGGTACTCTGGATGGTGAACGATACGACACCGGAAGGCGAGATGGACGTACAGTGAAGGGTGGCACTCCGGAGGGCGAGCTGTCCTAATGGGAAAGGCAGAGAACGTAATACTCTGGAGGTCGATCTGTGCTACTTTTGAAGATGAGCTGTGCCACGAGGAGGGAGCTGTGCTGCCTTGAGGTGCGAGATATGCCTACTGTGGAGGGAGAGGTATGATACACTGGAGGCCAGGATGTGGTACAGCGAAGAGCTCCTACTATCCCTTCCACATGAGGGATGACTCAAAAGGGGATGTGGACATCCTGCTGGGCCATCACAGGGAAAAAATGAATAAATAAATCAGTTGTGATACGTGAGGCCAGTGTACACCTGGTGAGGCACAGTGGGGTACAATGGAGTGGCCCTCCTGCTGTACTAGGAATAGAAACACCACCACCACCACCACCATCACTATCATCACAGCAGCCATCACTATCACCACGGCCATCACGACCACCACCGCCATCACTATCATCACCGTTACCATCTCTACCGCTACCATCACTATCACACCCATCATTATCATCACCACCATCAATATCACCACCACTATCACCACCGCCACCACTATCACCACCGACACCATCACCATCCCTGCCCACCATGATCAGTCGATAAATCCAGAACTGGTGATGAATGATGGTGGCGTCACATGACGGGCCACACACACAACCTCACTGTAACACACAGCGGTCATCCCCAGCATGACAGCAGAACGGATGGCATCTCTCTCTCTCTCTCTCTCTCTCTCTCTCTCTCTCTCTCTCTCTCTCTCTCTCTCTCTCTCTCTCTCTCTCTCTCTCTCAGCCCTTACGGCCGAGGCATTATCAGCAGCCAGGCGGAAGGGCACACACGGGAGAGGAAACTCGTCCACTTGCGCCCGTGAAATTATCGGCAAAAACACTACAAGTCAATAAAGACCAATTACCCTCTCGTCTCGTCACCAGAACACACACACACACACACACACACACACACACACACACACACACACACACACACACACACCAGCCGTTCATCAGGAGGCCGAACATCAACTGCAATATCCTTGAGCATATGAACATATCCAGCCATGACGTGCACAGCTGATGAAGGTCATTTGCCGATCATAATCCTCTTAGTCACCTGAAGCACGACACGTAATGCTGTTGAGGACCCAATTACCAACCACACACACACACACACACACACACACCAAGCTCTAACTACAGGTACGAAGAAAACGAAACGCTGAACACCTTCCGCGCTCATCATCGTAAAACAAGCGACGCACCACCCAAAGCCGGCTGTTAAAACGTGAATTACCGTCCCTGGCTCGACCAATGAAGCTGCACCAACCTTTGGGCTACACAGACGAAATGTTAGCACGGTCAACAGGTCCGGCCTAAGCCACCCACACCTGGTCGTCGTCATCAACACGGCTGATGGTCCAATGTTTCCCAAAAGTCCTCACATCAGGAGTGGGGCGGTAAACAACTGTCCACCGTAATAATGTTAACACCCGTTGTTATGAATCAAATAGGGATTCATCTACGTTTTGACAGCATTAGATTTACTACTACTATCATCTGCTCCTCTTCACACTTAAGGATACATCGCAAGCTACGTTGGTTATCATCATCTCATAACTTCGCACCGTAGGCTCCAGAATCAGTAAACATTTTGAGATTATAGGTCCTCAAGCGCTAGGTCAAAACTTGGAAAAAATACCGATCCATTCTGCAACTACTGTAAGCACCGACGAGGCTCAATATTACATCCATCCGCGTCAGAGAGAATCGCATACAGGATGGCGTGCCCAGCTGTAGTGGGTCTCTGATCACATGTGAGCGTCTCAGGAGCACAACTGAAATGACAATCACACTGTCGCCAGCAGAGGGCGAGGATGTAATACTGCGTCAGGCAACCAGTCGGTATGTGTCGTCTCTCATTACCCGATAACCTGGCCAACTGAGGGAGGGGGGAGGGGGAGGGGGGAGACCTCTCCTCACAGCCTGGAATGGGAGCCCATTTCCCGGAGGTATGGTCTCAACGCTATTTCCCCAGAGGAATAAAACTAAGAGAGAAGGAAATGAATGATCAAGTGAAATGTGCCTAGAAAAACAGCCCCACAGAAATTGGTTGGTTGGTTGTCTGGGAGCAGACGAAGAGTACAGAACCTTGGGTGGATGGTCACCCACAGCGCTGGAGCCTCTACTAAGACCACTACATGTCCTGGTGAACCAATCTTACATACTACAGCACCAGTTCTTCTTGTAGTAATATTGTTTCATGATCGTTTGGGACCACGTACATACGACATGTCACCTTGACCGATGCGTTCATGTTCTTGTAGTAACATTGTTTCATGATCGTTTGGGGCCACGTACATACGAAATGTCACCTTGACCGATGCGTTCATGTTCTTGTAGTAACATTGTTTCATGATCGTTTGGGGCCACGTACGTACGACATGTCACCTTGACCGACGCGTTCATTTCCTTCTTCCAAGTATATAACGCAGAGATGCCACGTCCAGTATCCCGAGCAGAAGACTTTCTTTACGCTGCAGCTTACAAGATGTTTATGAATTAATCTGTACTGCAAAGGAGTGTACAGAGTTTAAACGTCCCCAGTTACGACGGGACAATTCTCGAGTGCTGGATTATGAAACCGCACTGCTACACTGTAATAGCATTCCCTCGTAAGCTGGGCCCGACAAGTGGGTACGATGGAATTACCGTATCAGGCGAGTGACAGTAACCTCGTGTGTCCTCATATGACCTCGCTGTTACTATTCAGGTCGCACGCCAGGTACCGGGGGAGGGTGAGGTAGGTAGACAAGACCCTTCTGACCTTTGCTACAGGGTAGATCCATAATCCCTCAGAGCCCACCGTAATGGACGTGGCGGCGGCAACGCCCCTCTGAACTTGGGTCTCTTTCATACCCCTGCGGCAGCCACCTTTTGCCAGTCGGGTCAGCACGCCGGCTCTTGGACGCCGAGGCCAGCCTCCGTCAGGAGACATTCGCCATATGACTCAAACTCGCCTTTTCCCCCCCAACATGGTGCGTCTCCATAGCCAGCAGCAGACAACAGTAATAACTCCGACGTCTGCCTCTGCCGACAAGGGTCGCGCGCGCGACATCTTCGACGTTGTCTTCTGCCGCATTTCCGTGCACGATCTCAGCTTCGCCTTTTCCCTTGCAGCAGCACAAACCCGGCAACGTTGCCACTGCTTGTTCCCCGAACTATGGCACCTCACCCGCCTCCTATCTACCGCACAGGGACCTCTGTTGTCATTCGTGTTTGCTGTCCCCTTCCCTCAGTCCTCAACACTCCAAAAGAAGTTAGACAATAACCAAACACCCACTAAAAGAACCCTGGTGTAGTCTGGTGGCGGATAACCACACCGCCACGAGCATCATCCCTGAGACATGCCAGCCCGAAGCTGTGCCGAACCTTTTGTCTCGACAGGCAGAAGTAAAGTGTTCGGAACATCATCGTGGACCAGGCGCTGAACACGTACAAGGCTTACAGGCATGTTCCAGGCTTTTGTCGGCGATTGTAAGCATACGGCTTACGTCTAAGTGATAAAGGATCAACCTTTTCCATTGCACTTTTAAAACCTTCCGGGTCACAGGTCAATGGAAAGCCAGAAAGTCTATGTTGTTCCACATAAAACTAAACTAAGAGAAATGGATGGCTATAAGCAGCCTTGACTGTTCCACATTTGGCTGTTGAACTTTAAACAAGAAAAAGTACTCTTCTATCCTCCTTAATTCACGAGTTCCTTTTTCATTCCTCCTAACCTCCAGCCCCGGATCTTAAAAAGCCTAATATGTATCATAGTCACCAGTGTTAAAAAGTTGACCAGCTGAGAATTTTCTCTCCGGTAGTTACTGGACTGGATGGTTGGCATTGAGGCAGGTCGTACTGGACGAAGTGGCGAAGTTGAACGTCAAGATTGCTGAAGACGAGTTCGGTGCTCTGAAAGACAGCTGGTTCTTCGATCAGACATGTACTGCGCGGAGGGATCAACGGTTAGTTGCTCTAGGATATTCTCAGGCTTAAGTCTGATGTAGGAAGCTTATACATGATGCGTAAGTCTACTTGAAAATATATAAAAAAAAAAAGCAATACATAAAGTATAAGTCTAAAGTAGGAAGCGGTATACGAAATACGCAAAAAGTAATACACAAGCGTAGGTCTTGCACGTAATATCTACGCCTTCGTCACCCGTTATTCGTGCAAAAGTTCTTCCCTCTCTAGGCTTAACTGCTGCTGCAGAATAACAGAGAGAGAGAGAGAGCGAGAGAGAGAGAGAGAGCGAGAGAGAGAGAGAGAGAGAGAGAGAGAGAGAGAGAGAGAGAGAGAGAGAGAGAGAGAGAGAGAGAGAGAGAGAGAGAGAGAGAGAGAGAGCGAGAGAGAGAGAGAGAGAGAGAGAGAGAGAGAGAGAGAGAGAGAGAGAGAGAGAGAGAGAGAGAGAGAGAGAGAGAGAGAGAGAGAGAGAGAACAGGCCATCAGCCAGGAGCTCCGCCTGGGAGTATACTGCCGGCAATAAAGTACAACGAACACCAGAGTGTGGGATCCGCAGCCTAAGGAACCCGCCACCATCGCCCTACCGACCACTTGGTCCGCTCCGCTGACAAAGCGTCCCGTGACTCCCCGCACTTTAACGTTATGGTTGTCCTCTTGCACAAATACCCATTGAAGCCATTCCATCACCATCCACCCACGCGGAGCACGGCGTCCGTTAATGGGCCAGATGCCTCTGAAAAAAACCTGTCGGGAAAAAGAGCCGGGTGATGAGTTACTTCGTCGTGAACCAGACTTGGTAAGGGCAAGACTATATAAAACAACCCCCGCATGTGTTGCCAAGGGGGAGCGTTCCCACCTGTGTGACTGTTCTCACGGGTTTAACCAGGCTTTAACACAGGAAAAAAAGAACAAAAACACCCCACGCTGCCGTCTGTGTTTGGTATCCGCTGCAGCAACGTTGCGAGGGGTCGGTCCCTCCCTCTTCATCGGCAGAATTCCCTTCCGGATTAGGGAAGAAAATATCTTAATCCCTCGAGGTATGATAGACCGACCTTTTGGCCTGACCTTTAAGGGTCGTGGTTACGCCATCACACTCAAGGGTTGTACCGCCCTGCTTAAGGGGTGAATTAGCTATCGATATACGTATATATTAACCGTTAAAAAATACGGAAGGAAAAATTCACTTTCACTTACAAAAAGTAATTTTTCAAAGCCATGATTCACCGTTTATACACTACCTCCAAAGGTGAAAATACACATGACAGCTAGAGGCTGAGTGTGAACGAATGTGGCCATTTTTTGTCTGTTTTCCTGGCGCTACCTCGCTGAAGCGGGGGATAGCGATGCTACTTCCTGTGGGGCGGGGTAGCGACAGGAATGGAGGAAGGCAAGTATGAATATGTACATATGTATATATATGTGTATGTTTTGTATGTGTATGTAAGTGTATGAATATGTTGATATGTGGATGTATGTATATGTCCGTGTATGGGCATTTGTGTATAAATATGTGTATATGAGTGGATGGGCCATTCAGCGTCTGTTTCGTGGCGCTACCTCGCTGACGCGGGAAACAGCGATAACGTATGATGATACACACATACACACACACACACACACATATATATATATATATATATATATATATATATATATATATATATATATATATATATATATATATATATATATATATATTCGTGTCTTTACGGTGTAATTTCTTTTAACAAAGTATAAAGTTTTGGTTGATACACACAATGATATAAAAGAAGACACCAGGAATGGGCTATACAAGCAGCAGCTACAGTCTACCTTCACCACATAGTCTGGATGATGATGACACATACCTGCATAACGAACCTGGACAGCACAGCAACATACTATAACAGGGAGGGAGCCTGCGTGTCAGGGCCCTGGCCAACTCTACGTGTAGCCTACGGGAACCTCCTAACACGAGTAGATTAAGAGGATCAGATGCTCTCTGCTCAAACTCGTTCCAAAAAAAAAAAAAAAAAAAAAAGAAAAAAATGGAAAAAGAATCGAGACCTTTGAAGTTGGTGTTAAGCGGATACAAGTGAAATGTATACAACCCGCTCATAAACTGGAAATGGACTGGAAAAATGTGCGGTGAAATTGCGAGAGGCGAGACAAATAACAGCGATGTTTTGAAAACAACAGCAATATATTGGGAATGTGGAAGTGGGGGTATTAGAACACACACACACACACACACACACACACACACACACTCGCGGATTCCCTCCCTCTCTTCCAGCCTCTCCAGGGCTTCCTTCAACAGCCATGCCTTCGAGAGAGAGAGAGAGAGAGAGAGAGAGAGAGAGAGAGAGAGAGAGAGAGAGAGAGAGAGAGACACCATCGATCTTTCAACTAAAGGCTGGGCGGGTGGATGGGCGGGATGGAAGTGCGGCACGGGACGGGACGGGACGGGGCGGGGCGGCGGTGGGGCGTGGTGGGCGAGGGAGGGTGCTGCGGCCCCAAATGGGCCCCTCGATAACCACAGGGCCCCGGGGCCCGGCATATCCTCCTCCTCCTCCTCCTCCTCCTCCTCCTACCCCACATGTTGCACTCATCGCGTCTCCACGTTTTCTCCTCCTGGCGGGGTGGGATGTTTCTCGTCGTGCAACAGCCCGGGATGATGCCCGTAATCTGATCGTGTATCTTCTCCCTCCCTCCCTCCACGCCTTCTGCCAGGTACTAGAGAGAGCGGAGGCGCGGCATAATTAATCAGAGCACGGATGTAAGCAAGGTATATCATTTCAACTATTCAGACATCATCTACCCCCGCTCTGTCCAGTGGGGCCCACTTACAGCTCTGTGTATTAGGGTTAGCTCTGTGGACTGGGTCTAGCTACAGCTCTGTGGATTAGGGTCAGATACAGCTCTGAGGACTGCGACCAGCTACAGCTCTGTGGACTGGGTCCAGCTATTGCTCTGTGGACAGCTCTGTGGCCTGGGCCTATCTAGAGCTCTGCGGATTAGGGCCAGCTACACAGCTCTTTGGATTGGGGCCCAGTGACAGCTCTGCAGTTCGGGACCCAGCTACAGCTCTCCCCTACACTGGTGATGAAGTCAGAGGCACGAGAGTGGCACGTGGTGGTATTTCGAGAGGACGAGGCAAGAGCCACCATAGAGTTTTCCTTCGCTCGGTCATCAACCATTCACCAGATCACCACAGAGCTGAGTGACAAGAGACATAGAACTGGTTTAAGAAGAAGGGGCAGGGGGCAAGCCTCAACTTACGCTCAGCAACCCATGCTATGCCAAGCGGGCCGCCAATCAAAACAGCGCGATGAGGATTATTGTAATGGCTTCATCCCCCTTCAGGTGGCACCAGGGAGTCTGTATACTGACGGGCGAATATCCGGATCATCGATGGCGCGACATTTTGGAAGTCGATGACATTTCGGACACCAGCGACGGTACTAACCCCCTGACCTTTTCTCATGGCGACAAATTTTGATTCTCCTGAAGAAAAACTTCATATTCTCTACAATTTAAAACCCAACGAAGCCGAAAAAAGGAAGGATTAAGAGAAGCGATAAGTTTCTTTACTTTTTTTCATATGTGGGAAGGACGGAAAGGACGCCCACCCCTACAGCGAACACCTCCAAGTCTCTCAAGAACCGTCAACGCGGCATCAGCGCTCCCCAGCCACATGGGCCCACAAGCAGCAGCAAGCAGTTCCTGGAAGCTGGTGGCCAGGGAGGCGGGGAGCAAAGGGGGGGCCGAGTTATTGGCTTGGTTGATGGTGTGGTTGGCAACAGCGCCACTTTATGGCTCCTCGGGCGGTGCCGAGAGCCCTTGACACCATCAGCGGCAGCACCACCACCGCCACCAGCAGGAGGAGGAGGAGGAGGAGGAGGAGGAGGAGGAGGAGGAGGAGGGCCTCCAGTGTTCCACCCTCCTCCTCCCCCCAACCCCAAAGTCTGACCGGCTCCTCACGAACAATGCAGCTCAAGAGGATGAGGGGCTTGTGATTCCATCCTGTACAAAAGCTGTGAAAAGAACAAAATCCTTTTCTCTCTTTTATATCGTCTATCATCTATTTCCATGTTTACTTTTTTTTTTCTCTTAGCATTCGATTGTCTCAGTAAACGTTCGCACGGCTTCTTAAACTTTGGATGGGATGTTTTGCTGTGTCTCACGCCCCTAAGGCTCTCACCACACACTCTCTCTTTCTCTCTGCCTTGAAGACATCCTCCCACCCTTAACCCCGCTCAACGTCCATGTGTCTATCAAAATCTTGCGTCCGTCTCGCGCTAATACAGTCTCTGTCTACCCTACTCATCTGCAATGTCTCTTCCCTACTCTTACACTTCTCTCTCATTCTACCCTACTCTCACCTCTATACTCCCATCCCCTCCTCATCCTTTACCATACTCTCACACTACCCTTTCCCCATTTACCTTACTCTCACACTCCCCTCTCCTTATTTACTGTCCTCTCATACTTCTCCATCTTCTCTATACTCAACCCTGACACCTCCTCCTCCTCCTCTTCTCCTGTTCTCACACCTTCCTTCCCCCGAGCGAGCTTGGTCTCAGCTGTGCCTCTCGTTGGAGCAAGGTCAAACGATCGTTACCCAGACGCCTTACGCAGCTCGCCTGGCCTGCTCCGGCTGCCGTCGCGACTGCAGGAAGGAGCTCCTACCCGGATTGTAAAGGAGAATCTGGCTTGTCCATCTTCCGTGATTTACACGGAAGGTTGTCGAAAGCGGCTCGTAGAGACAGGAAGGACATAACAAAGGGTAAGTAATACGTTGCGAGTGTGAGAGGGTGAGGCATGGGCATGTCGTAACTCAAGCCATGCATTACGAGGCATAGGAGCAGGGTTTACGACCAAGTTAGGACATGTTAGATAGACACTAGGATGATTGATGCACAAACGACCTTAAACTGCAGGCGGTCTGGTGTGGTTAAAGTCGATAAAGGTGATACAACACGACCAGTGATTGAGAAAAGAGGTTCCAGGTTCTGAGTGACCAGATGAGGAATAGGCCTCGCCTCACTCATGATTATCAAGTGTCCTTGATAATCATCTGGACTGAGAGTTCTGCAATGGGAACCTAAAGACCAGAAAGCTATGCTACCCAGGGGTTAAGCTGGAGGACGTGACACATAAGGTTCAGGGCACAGTCAGCAACACTATATATATGAAGGTACAGTTGTTCTTAAAGTGTTTCAGGGTAGGTGAGATGGGGAGAGGGGTCCCAGGACAGGGCTAAAGCGCTCATCTGGACGCTCGAACTAGATATAGGAAGGATGTGGTAGTGGGACTATTACCTAAATATGATGTAAGACCTCTAGTCTTTAAGCAGAATGTTCGATATATGTAGCTAAGCCAGGGATATATATCTAGAGCCTAAGCGGTAGAATAAATACATCCAAGTAAGAGCTTTGGTAATAATAGACTCTATATGTTAGGGACGGCACGGCTAGACAGAGCCAGAGTCGGAAAAAATTAAACAGGTATTTAGCGGGAGCAAGTTCGGATATAATGTTCGTGCTATTAAATAAAAGTCTGTTGATCATACATGGTATTATGTTAGGCAGAGCGGAGCAATTTGCCTTCAGGAATGGTAAAAGAATGCGTAAAGCAGGTGCTTGCCCCGAAACAATTTGCGTGATAAATACTCAGAGAAAGAGAGGAATGTGTATGAGACATTTACGGATCTGGAGAAAGCATACGATAGGACTGAAGGAGATGCATCGTGGAAGGTGCTACGAAAATGATAGGCGGAAGAAAAGCTGCTTAATACAATGGAAAGTTTACCTAGAGAAGTAAGGCATTTTTGCGAGTAGGAAGGGAGGAGGATGAGTGGTTTCTGGTGAAGGTGGTTTTTGCGAGTACGAAGGGAGGAGGGTAAGTGGTTACTGGTGAAGGCGAGTCCGCGTCAAGAGTGTGTGATGTCACCCATGGCTGCTGCATCTCTTGATGGATGAGGTATTTTCCATTCACACATTCCTTCAGAATTACCACGTCAGTATACTCTTCCCACACTGCAAAGTGCTCCTTTATCGTCATCTTTCTGCCGTCTGATATGCCAAAGGCAGAGGGTGGTGAGAAGCTTTCTGTTTTACCGTCCTATCTCTGTTTCTAATTTACAATTTTCTTTATCTTAAATTTCTTGTTTATTGGTCTAATTATATGCATAGGAACTTACAATACTATCAACGTCCTAAAGAATTAATAATTTGGTCATAAACCATCAGATTACCAGTCCTTCCCAGGTACTCTTCCTTACTCTTGATGCCTCTTCTCTCTCACCTCTCACACTGCCCACCTTCCTCCCTACTCTCACACCTCCACCACCCCTCACCACTATTCTCACGTCACTCCAGATCTTTCCTCAGGCACTTCCTGTTCTCTTTACCAGCACTCTCTCACCATCTCCCACAATCTCACGCACTTCCATTCTCTCTCTCTCTCTCTCTCTCTCTCTCTCTCTCTCTCTCTCTCTCTCTCTCTCTCTCTCTCTCTCTCTCTCTCGTTTTGTCTGTGTTTCTTCGTCCCTGACACAGGTCAAGCCATACTTAACAAATCTCCATCCCAACTTCTTTCTCCTCCCCACCTCTCTCTCTCATGCCTTGTCCTGCCTCATGCCTCTATTTCACACTCCACCTCATGCCTCTTTTTCCCCCGTCCCCCACCACCATCACCATCACCACCACCACACACTTTAGCCTATACCACAGAACAAACACTCTTGCTACCAACCCAACACTCACTCACGTCTCGTGTATCCTCTCACACAGCCCCTTCCTCCCACCCATGCCCCTCTTCCGTCCCTCTCACCTGCACCTCTCCCCCTCTCCCCTATCACCTAACCTACCCCTCCCTCTCCACTATCCATTACCCCACGTCTCCAGTCCCCTGCCCCCTCCTCCGTCCCCAATCATCAACCCTCGTCTCCATCCTCCGCCACTCGCAGCTCCTAATCTCCCCACGTTCTCCCTCAACTCCCCACTCTCACCTCCCCACGTCTCCCCCCCCCCGTACTGCCCCTGGTCACGTGAGTCAAAGGCTCCACTCCTGGCCTTCCACACTGCACCAGACGGCCAAAGATCAAGTTGGAGCGCCATGTACACCTACAACACTGACTTATACGAACGCTCCACCGTGTTCCACCCGACTGTTGTGACCAGCAGGGGTGGCGCGGTACACACCAGCGGGAGGAGGAGGAGCTGTGAGTGTGGAGGGTAGAGGCGAGGATCTCTCAGACCGTAGCGAGACACAGCATCAGAACCGGATCAAAATTCCTCCATCTCTTAAATCTTGCATCGCCCCACTAACCTCGCGAGGTAGGCGGTAACAGACCCTTAGTTGAACACGACTCTTCGAACCCTTGCGTGTGACACCGTGACCTCTGACCTGACCCAGACGTATGAGGTTTAACGGCCACACCTACATCCCGAAGAGGTCGCTCGATTCTTACAACCGAGGGAGAGGCAACATATGTGCGCACCTCGAACTACGCACAGTCTCCAGCCACTAGGAGAAGAGTGGGTGGGCAGACAGTGGACCCGACCATGGGGCTGTGTGGATACACCAGCGGACACCATGATGACGGGGACGCTTGACGTGATGACACACGTGAGGAGGAAGGGACACACACACCGGGCGACCCACTGGCTCGTGGATGTGGTACGGAGAATCGTGAACAACGTCTCGAACGCGACACGAGTCATAACCGGTGCATCCAGACTACACACACACACTCCTCTCCACTACATACCTCTCTCTCTCTCTCTCTCTCTCTCTCTCTCTCTCTCTCTCTCTCTCTCTCTCTCTCTCTCTCTCTCTCTCTCTCTATTACACTTCACACACACACAAACAACTCGCCCTAAGTTCCAACAGCTTAACTGACCCTCGTCGTCCCTTGACTACGCCCTCCCAACAACAACATTCCCCCACCCTCCCCTACCCACCCATCCCCCTCCTCCTCCGCCTCCCCACTCCCACCCTCAGCGCCTCCGGCCGTTCACCTCCCTCCACCTCCCCCCGCCACCCATGCTATATTTAGCCTTTCTTTAGGCCTAGACCGCAGCGGCGAAAGGTCAAAGGTCGGACCGGAAGAACACGTTATTTCCACCGAGGATATGAGGCGCACTGTTCTGCCTCGCTGCTATTTTTAGAACGGGGGCTGGGGCGAGGCGGGGCGGGGCGGGGCGGATGGCAAGGTTCGGGAGTCTGCGGGGATAAGGGATGTGAGGCTGGATTGGTGTTGAGGGGAGGAGGGAGGAGTGGGAGGAGGCAAGGGGAGGGAAGGGGAACAACGCACAATAAAAACAAACTGGGGGAATGGTAGGGCGGGGCGGCAGGCCGACGGAGGAGCCATGAGGACGACCATGAGGTTATGAGGGAAGTGCTGATAGAGCAATGGTTGGAATGAGAACCCCCCCCCCCCTGGGGGCGACCATGAGGTTATGAGGGAAGTGTTGATAGAGCAAAGGTTGGAATGAGAACCCCCTGGGGGCGACCATGAGGTTATGAGGGAAGTGTTGATAGAGCAATGGTTGGAATGAGAACCCCCTGGGGGGAGACCATGAGGTTATGAGGGAAGTGCTGATAGAGCTATGGTTGGAATGAGAACCCCCCCCCCCCCCTGGGGGCGACCATGAGGTTATGAGCGAAGTGCTGATAGAGCAATGGTTGGAATGAGAACCCCCCCTGGGGACGATCATGAGGTTATGAGTGAAGTGCTGATAGAGCTATGGTTGGAATGAGAACCCCCTGGGGACGATCATGAGGTTATGAGGGAAGTGTTGATAGATCAATGGTTGGGATGAGAACCTCCTGGGGACGATCATGAGGTTATGAGGGAAGTGCTGATAGATCAATGGTTGGGATGAGAACCCCCTGGGGACGACCATGAGGTTATGAGGGAAGTGTTGATAGATCAATGGTTGGAATGAGAACCTCCTGGGGACGATCATGAGGTTATGAGGGAAGTGCTGATAGATCAATGGTTGGGATGAGAACCCCCTGGGGGCGACAATGAGGTTATGAGGGAAGTGCTGATAGAGCAATGGTTGTAAAGAGAACCCCCTGGGGGCGACCATGAGGTTATGAGTGAAGTGCTGATAGAGCTATGGTTGGAATGAGAACCCCCTGGGGACGATCATGAGGTTATGAGGGAAGTGCTGATAGAGCAATGATTGGAATGAGAACCCCATGAGGACGACCATGAGGTTATGAGGGAAGTGCTGATAGAGCAATGGTTGGAATGAGAACCCCCCCTGGGGACGACCATGAGGTTATGAGGGAAGTGTTGATAGAGCAATGATTGGAATGAGAACCCCCCCTGGGGACGACCATGAGGTTATGAGGGAAGTGCTGATAGAGCCATGGTTGGAGTGAGAACCCCCTGGGGACGACAATGAGGTTATGAGGGAAGTGTTGATAGAGCAATGATTGGAGTGAGAACCCCCTGGGGGCGACCATGAGGTTATGAGGGAAGTGCTGATAGAGCAATGGTTGGAGTGAGAACCCCCTGGGGACGACCATGAGGTTATGAGGGAAGTGATGATAGAGCAATGGTTGGGATGAGAACCCCCCCTGGGGACGATCACGAGGTTATGAGGGAAATGCTGATAGAGCAATGGTTGGGATGAGAACCCCCCCTGGGGACGATCATGAGGTTATGAGGGAAGTGCTGATAGAGCAATGGTTGGGATGAGAACCCCCCCTGGGGACGATCATGAGGTAATGAGGAGAGTGCTGTAAAGGTACCCTGGGGGAGCTGGGGCAGGCGGGGCGGGAGGGAGGTCATCAAGGAACCCTGGGGATGCTGGAGTGGGCGGGGCTGGGGGAGTGGGTCCAGGTACCTCGGGGGGAGCTGGAGTGGTCGGGGCGGGGCGGGGCGGGGCGGGAGAGTGTCAAGGAACACTCTGGGCCACAGTAAAATATAGTGGAGGGGAAAGTGATCTTCATGGGAAGGAGGCGAGAGAAAATGGGAGTGTGTGGTGAGCATGACGGATGGGGGATGAAGGTTAGCGACCAGACCATGACGACACATCCCTCAGTGTGCTGCGCGGCCCACGGCAGGAGGGTGTGTGTGTGTGTGTGTGTGTGTGTGTGTGTGTGTGTGGGTGTGTGGGTGTGTGTGTGTGTGTGTGTGTGTAGTGACCTACTTAGGGGAGACAGTTGATCACAGGGAATATTTGGGGAATTTGAAACCCAGGTCCAGATGGCTGGTATCTTGGCATCTGTATATACACCATTGTGATGACGACAATATCTGGCACCGTCTGTCACCCACTACGGAGTGGCAGGTGGGGGGTGACATCCGACTGGAGATGAATGACCTGGCAACTGAGAGAGATGCGTAAACCACTACAGAAGATGATGCGTAGACCGACTACTGAAGATGCGTAAACTCACTACTGAAGATGTGTAACCCACTAATGAAGATGCGTAACCCACAACCGAAGATGCGTAAACCCACTACCGAAGATGCGTAATCCCCCCACAACCGAAGATGCGTAAACCCACTACTGAAGATACGTAACCCAACCAAGGATGATGCGTAACCCACTACTTCAGATGCATAACCTAACCACTGAAGACGATGCGTAAACCAACCACCGAAAGAAAGAAAGAAAAAATAATGCTATATGAGCAAGCAACTATGTTGTGCGGACCTGCACTTACAGAGGGACCAATAGGGAGTATCACTGTCTGAAACAGTGACATGACACTGGCAAAGGCTCTGTTCAACGACTTCACTGAGGAACGGAAGAGATAAACAAGTGAAAATGTGACGCGTGGACCCCACCGAGGACGACACCAGGAAGAAAACGGCCAGCGGGTGGCGAGTAATCACAGAAAATGGATGATCGTTCTCGACACGAAGAGAGAGTCCAATTAATGTCTCCAGGTTTACACGCAGCTTTATCGATTCACTGAGGATGTTGCTGTTGTATACATCTACTGCAATACATTAGTGCACCATGATTCATACAGAAAACCCTCAGTACTTGTGGCTCCTGATAAAGAGATCGGTAACTACTTAAGCATATACACCAAGGATGTATAATACACGGGGATCTCAAGTTCCACAGAGTCCGGTGAAGTACGTATTGTTAATGGAATCTCACAAACATAGAAAGTAACGTAGGTATTGCATTTTGAACTCGTGGGCCTACTGGAGCTCTCCAGGCCTCGCTATTAAGACTAAAACGTCCTTTTCTCTCAAGTAGGATTTAATCTTACAGCGACAGTCGAGGGAGTGTGTGCGTGAGGCACACAAGGGCCGGGTCCCTCCCCTCACAGCTGGTCTAATGTGTAGCAGATTGACGAGATAAGAGTAACAACGACGTTGTTTAAAAAAAAAAAGAACTGCAAATGGCTTTACCTGCAGACACCCAAGGACCATAAATTTCCCTTCCAGAAAGAAGCTGTGATGGTAATATCAACAATTGTCTCTCCTGGAATAATGCATTAAAGTCGTCTGCTATCTTCCCTACGCCCCACGGGTTCCCTCCGGGGCGAGTCCTTGAGAATACCCCACGCGGAAACGTCCACGTCGTTCTCATGGTCAGCGTGTCCCTCACACCTCCCTGGGTTTCATTCCTCAGCCGTGGCGCAGGAGACGGTTCACCATGATGGATGGGTCCAGGCGTTCTCGTGGGGTAACTAACCCGAGGGTGAATGTGCCGACAGGAAAGAGCAACAACGGACGCCCGACCCCGAGCTCCCATGATATCAGTCTCCGTCTGCATGTCCTCTGTGTCGTGTATAATGCACACACACACACACACACACACACACACACTGCATGATCGTCTCATCTTAATCATCTTATGCCATACCTGCAATATGTAACAGAGAGAGACAGAGAGAGAGAGAGAGAGAGAGAGAGAGAGAGAGAGAGAGAGAGAGAGAGAGAGAGAGAGACTGGGTACGAAAGCCACCTCCACAAAAATCCACAGGGCAATGGTCCCTCCCTCGCCCACCCAGTACAACCCACCACTATCCCCACCCAGTACAAACCCACACCTAGCCCCACACAGTACAACCCACCACTATCCCCACCCAGTACAAACCCACACCTAGCCCCACACAGTACAACCCACCCCTATCCCCACCCAGTACAACCCACCCCTAGCCCTACCCAGTACAAACCCACACCTAGCCCCACACAGTACAACCCACCCCTATCCCCACCCAGTACAACCCACCACTATCCCCACCCAGTACAAACCCACACCTAGCCCCACACAGTACAACCCACCCCTAGCCCTACCCAGTACAAACCCACACCTAGCCCCACACAGTACAACCCACCCCTAGCCCTACCCAGTACAAACCCACACCTAGCCCCACACAGTACAACCCACCCCTAGCCCTACCCAGTACAACCACCCCTAGCCCTACCCAGTACAACCACCCCTAGCCCTACCAGTACAACCCACCCCTAGCCCTACCCAGTACAACCACCCCTAGCCCTACCCAGTACAACCACCCCTAGCCCTACCCAGTACAACCACCCCTAGCCCTACCCAGTACAACCCACCCCTAGCCCTACCCAGTACAAACCCACACCTAGCCCCACACAGTACAACCCACCACTATCCCCACCCAGTACAACCCACCCCTAGCCCTACCCAGTACAACCCACCCCTAGCCCTACCCAGTACAACCACCCCTAGCCCTACCAGTACAACCCACCACTATCCCCACCCAGTACAACCCACCCCTAGCCCTACCAGTACAACCCACCACTATCCCCACCCAGTACAAACCCACACCTAGCCCCACACAGTACAACCCACCACTATCCCCACCCAGTACAACCCACCCCTATCCCCACCCAGTACAACCACCCCTAGCCCTACCCAGTACAACCCACCACTATCCCCACCCAGTACAACCCACCACTATCCCCACCCAGTACAACCACCCCTAGCCCTACCCAGTACAAACCCACACCTAGCCCCACACAGTACAACCCACCACTATCCCCACCCAGTACAACCCACCCCTAGCCCTACCCAGTACAACCCACCCCTAGCCCTACCCAGTACAACCACCCCTAGCCCTACCCAGTACAACCCACCCCTAGCCCTACCCAGTACAACCCACCCCTAGCCCTACCCAGTACAACCACCCCTAGCCCTACCCAGTACAACCACCCCTAGCCCTACCCAGTACAACCACCCCTAGCCCTACCCAGTACAACCACCCCTAGCCCTACCCAGTACAACCCACCCCTATCCCCACCCAGTACAACCCACCCCTATCCCCACCCAGTACAACCACCCCTAGCCCTACCCAGTACAACCCACCACTATCCCCACCCAGTACAACCCACCCCTAGCCCTACCCAGTACAACCACCCCTAGCCCTACCCAGTACAACCACCCCTAGCCCTACCCAGTACAACCCACCCCTATCCCTACCCCAGTACAACCACCCCTAGCCCTACCCAGTACAACCCACCCCTAGCCCTACCCAGTACAACCACCCCTAGCCCTACCCAGTACAACCCACCCCTAGCCTACCCAGTACAACCCACCACTATCCCCACCCAGTACAAACCCACACCTAGCCCCACACAGTACAACCCACCACTATCCCCACCCAGTACAACCCACCACTATCCCCACCCAGTACAACCCACCCCTATCCCCACCCAGTACAACCACCCCTAGCCCTACCCAGTACAACCCACCCCTATCCCCACCCAGTACAACCCACCACTATCCCCACCCAGTACAACCCACCCCTATCCCCACCCAGTACAACCACCCCTAGCCCTACCCAGTACAACCCACCCCTATCCCCACCCAGTACAACCCACCCCTATCCCCACCCAGTACAACCCACCCCTAGCCCTACCCAGTACAACCCACCCCTATCCCTACCCCAGTACAACCACCCCTAGCCCTACCCAGTACAACCCACCCCTATCCCCACCCAGTACAACCCACCCCTAGCCTACCCAGTACAACCACCCCTAGCCCTACCCAGTACAACCACCCCTAGCCCTACCCAGTACAACCCACCCCTAGCCCTACCCAGTACAACCCACCACTATCCCCACCCAGTACAACCCACCCCTATCCCCACCCAGTACAACCCACCCCTATCCCCACCCAGTACAACCCACCCCTATCCCCACCCAGTACAACCACCCCTAGCCCTACCCAGTACAACCCACCCCTAGCCCTACCCAGTACAACCCACCCCTATCCCTACCCCAGTACAACCACACCTAGCCCCACACAGTACAACCCACCCCTATCCCCACCCAGTTACAACCCACCCCTAGCCCTACCCAGTACAACCCACCCCTATCCCCACCCAGTACAACCCACACCTAGCCCCACACAGTACAACCCACCCTAGCCCCACCCAGTACAACCCACCCCTAGCCCTACCCAGTACAACCCACCACTATCCCCACCCAGTACAACCCACACCTAGCCCCACACAGTACAACCCACCCCTATCCCCACCCAGTACAACCCACCCCTAGCCCTACCCAGTACAACCCACCCCTATCCCCATCCAGTACAACCCACCCCTATCCCCACCCAGTACAACCCACCCCTAGCCCTACCCAGTACAACCCACCCCTAGCCCTACCCAGTACAACCCACCACTATCCCCACCCAGTACAACCCACCCCTAGCCCTACCCAGTACAACCCACCCCTATCCCTACCCAGTACAACCCACCCCTACTACCCAGTACAACCCACCACTATCCCCACCCAGTACAACCCACCCCTAGCCCTACCCAGTACAACCCACCCCTATCCCCACCCAGTACACGTACCCTACCGCATAAGTCATACCAAAAATATATCTCCACAGCAAAAACATAAGAACGATGAAAAAATATATATTACGTTCTGAATATATTATAAGACCGGCCAGGTATCTCTCCGCAAGCGAGTGCGCTTCAACCTGACGAGCGAAATACACAAGTCTGCATAATGCAGGCGGAGCTATGAAATGATTTTTCTCCCGAGCATTATGAGAGACAGGATCAGAGCGCAACACAGTCTGGCAATCTCAGATTAATTTCCATTACCCTGGACACACCTGTGGTAATATTCAGTGTCGTATCATAAGCACCATGACCACTTAAAGAGACACTGGCTGCATCATGGGGTGCAAGCATTCGCGGCATGGTGAAGACTGCCTTAAAATATTCCCTTAAAGAGCAGTATCAGAACGCGCGCGCGCACACACACACACACACACACACACACACACACACACACACACACAACAAGCAATACAAGGAGAAAACTGATGCAATTCAAAAACCTCCAAATACCTCCAGGAGAGGAGACATTCGCCCCAGCTGAGTGAGGATGACCTCGTAAATGACCTCTGCGTGACCAGTAGGGAGAGCGGAGGGCGGCACGCAAGGTGCCTCCCTCCTCAACCCGGAGTCAAGGTAACACGGAGTCCCTCTGGGCTCGTTGTTGGACCCGCTGTCGTTTCCATATAACCTGCCCTCACGATGGACCTGGACGTGTTGATGGATGATCCAAGCTTGTGAGTGGAGTGTGGTGTGTTCAGGATTGCCACACCTTCCAATGGGACATGGAAAAATATTCATCGTCTATGTCAGCCAGCTGGTCAGTAAGAATATAAAAGAGTTTTTTGAAAATAATGAACATTTGGGAAATGAAAACGGACGATTCACACACAGGGCGGAATTATTTGACCACCATGTACGGTGGGGGGGACTAGCTGACTATCATTTACGGGGGTAACTAGATGATTATTGTATACGGGGGAACTAGCTAATTGCTATGTACGTGGGGAACTGGTTGTGTCTCATATATGGGGGAACTAGTTGATTATCATATATGGGGGAACTAGTTGATTATCATATATGGGGGAACTAGTTGATTATCATATATGGGGGAACTAGTTGATTATCATATAAGGGGGAACTAGTTGATTATCATATATGGGGGAATTGGATGACTATCATATATGGGGGAAATAGTTGATTATCATATACGGGACAACTCGGTCATTACCATAAACGAGGGAAACTAGTTCACTATCGTATAATGGGAACCAGTTGACCATCACATACTGGGGGAACTAACTGCAAGGCATGTCATTCACTTTTTCTTCTTGTTCTTTCCACTTTTATACAACTCTTTTCTTCTTCGTCTTCTTCTCCTCTCTTTCATACATCATGACAAGCCTGGTCTCCATGAAGACGCGTGTCTGCGACTTAAGCCTCCGTAATGCTGACGCTATCATTACCTCACCACATAATCATCACATCAGACTTGCCACGAGGAGAGCTAACTATGTCTCGGCCACTGTCAAGGTCGACCTCATGAGCTCAGACAAGAATATCTCCAGTAAGATATCTACAACACAAGACAAGACTCAAGCGTGAGGGCGTGACACACCAGAACATGGTCCCGTTACCCGTGGCCTGTGAGAGGAGGTCCAACGAGACGCGTCAAGTACGATGCCAGCCAGAACCAAGGGAGGCAAGATAAAGGGAGAGGGAGGAAGCCTTTGCACTACCCACACGACGAGGGAGAAGGGTAAAGAGGATCTGACGTTGACAGGAACCAGCTCTTCGATGCTCAAGGAATCTATGAAGGCACACGACTCGACAGGAACTTGGGCAGATGAGGTCGAGAGGAAGTATAACACCCGCACACTCGTTCAGCGAAAGAATACTCGACTGATGAAGCAACCTGAATGAAGAGAATGTCACTGCAGTTGGCACTGGGAATTTGAAAACGTGTGCGTGAAGCAAATATTGGGCTAGGAAATGAGCTCCAAATGTGAATAGCTACGTCCTCAAATACGCACCAACAGGCAATTACCCAGTCCACACACACATACACAAGAGACGGGGCCCCAAGAGTGTAAAACTCCCTCCCCGTACAGTATAAATGGGTAATTACGAGTTGATTAACTGTCCTACGACAAACCCCCATGAGCAAGCCACTGCTTCGTCATCTACAGACGCAAACACGAACCTTACTCCCTTGGTCTCTGTCTATGCAAACAGAGCCAACTCCACGTCCAGGTCTCAAGACGACCATAGAGGTAAAGAAGGAGACTCCATCACACAGAGTAAACAGCTCATGGCCCTAATTCACACCAGAATGTATTTTTGAGCCGCTTCTGCAAATACACACACACACACACACACACATACACCTCGCCTCGGCTCCCACTGAAAGTTAATTCCTTGTGTTGATCCTGTGGTTCCGCAGGAGCCAACTGTCCCAGGGAAGACGTCGCTTCGCCCCACCTCGCCACCACTTCGGCAACTTTAAAGACTCTTCACTCTTCGCCACGACTCGAACTGCTCCCCAAGTTGATATCTATTTCCTCACTCCTTACATACCCAAGTTGAAATCTATTTCCTCACTCCTTACATACCCAAGTTGAAATCTATTTCCTCGCTCCTTACGTGCCTGACTAGCGGTTCCCCAAGTGGTCTGTTACTCTCGTCTCCTCATCAGCAGCCCGTCACCCTCACCCTCAAGCACCACCCTCACCATCCTGACGACGGTGCTGTCGGCTTAACACCGCTATCCGCCGGCATAACAGCGTCGGAAATGAACCAATAAGACTCCTGCCATTCCGTGGAAACCTGTTTTTATGTTTAAATGGCCATTACCATAACACACACACACACACACACACACACACACACACACACACGAATAACAACGTAATAACTGGTTTAACTAATTGAACTTCAAATTCTAATAACTTTGTCCTGTTCTCGAGTCATCAACTCCAGAACACTATATAGCCCACAGCCTCCATATCCTACCATTAGAAAGGAAAAAAACCACTGGAATTCTATTATCAAATCTGGCTCCTGCCGTTTCCAGCATCTATTCTGGACCTGGATGTCCCAGTTTTAGCTAAAGGACGTGGCAGTTCCAGGCCCAGGAACTGGAACCACCACAGGTCTCCCCTAATGTGTTGTTACCCACCCGTACACCGGTCATTATTGGAGGCGTTAACGGTTAACGACCTGTTCACACCCATAGCAAGGTCGTCGCTAAGGAACAAGTCACCCAGGAACTGAAAGCAGGAGCGTCTTTTAAATGTTCTTCCTGCAGGAGTTTAGTGTATGACTGACCCTTTTCTTTTTTTTTTTCTTTACGATATATTCTTCATCTATTACTCGGTGAGAGAGAGAGAGAGAGAGAGAGAGAGAGAGAGAGAGAGAGAGAGAGAGAGAGAGAGAGAGAGAGAGAGAGAATTCTACGAGGTGTTGTGTTCTCTCATCAAGTTCACGTAGGTGGTATACCTTACACACACAGATATACACGGTATACACACACAGTATCGCAAGACGGAATGGAGACCTGACCTCAACACACACCGCTACCGAGCGCGCATATGCCCTCACCCCGGGTCTTTAAACCAATCACCGTCAGTCATGACGCCCAAGTGTTTTTGGTGATATACGGTACACTCACAAATACAAGTGGACGAATAGTTCCACGAACAACACACCAGCCAATAAGCATACCACACCTCGAGTGTGGCACTGGGCAAAAACTCTTTCTCAGTACTAGTACTCTACTTCTCTGGCGGCTTTCAACAACGAGCAATATCAATACTACAGCGAGTGATCATCAAACAATATCAATACTACAGCGAGTGATCATCAAGTAATATCAATAGTACAGCAGGCGAACATCAAGCAATATCAATAGTACAGCAGATGAACATCAAGTAATATCAATAGTACAGCAGGTGAACATCAAGTAATATCAATAGTACAGCAGGTGAACATCAAGTAATATCAATAGTACAGCAGGCGAACATCAAGCAATATCAATTGTACAGCAGGTGAACATCAAGCAATATCAATAGTACAGCAGGTGAACATCAAGTAATATCAATAGTACAGCAGGTGAACATCATGCAATATCAATACAACAGCGAGTGATCATCCATAACATTCGTATTAACCCAAAGCTGAAATACCTGGTACAACACTACAGCCAACTCTGGGGGTGATGAAGCTTTGACGTGAATTATCAACATCAATAGAATCATCATACACCATAATGACACAGTCATTCCGGCAGTCCGAGCAGGTACGGCAGACATCAACGAAGCATCAATCACCCTCCCTCCCTCTGTCCACCACATCGGGCGGTGGGTGGAGTCAGCTCGCCTCCATCCCCTAGCTACCTTCCTGACCCGCGTCCCTGAGCCGGACCTCTCCACACCCGCGTCTCCACAAAGGACGCGGTCCATTATCGTCCTCAAGAGAGACTGGAAATAAAGCCACAGGCCTAAGCTGTTCCAATACAGGATCTAAATCCAGCTCTGCGATCACGGCCGCCACCACTCCAACTGCCTACTCCACACGTGAGTGGCATCTAAAGGGAGGGAGGGAGGGATGCGCCTGACGGTGGTGGCATCTCTACGTAGGTGCGCCCCCAGGTCTACTCACCTCCTCCCTCCAGTAACATCAGATCTGGATGGGACACCTCGCGCGCTGTGATCAGGACATTCTCCCTCCTCAACACCCAGCATCAAAACTGCCACAGGATCACCTCTCCTGTTACTTGACCCGAGTTAAACTGCCAGTGGCTCTTTCCACCCAGAGGTAAACTACTCAACTATCATCGGCGTTCGGGCAGGTCACCTTCCCCTACCCCTCAAACTGAACGAATGTTAGTGGCAATATCATGGTGACGTGCCAACTTACACACTTGTATTTAGTAACGAGTCTATAGCACACACACTGTCCACTCCATACCTGTCGCTTCTCCTTCATGGAGTCACGAGGCATATAATCACCCACACCGACGCGATTCATGCAAATCACGACGTTCCTGTGACACACAGAGAAAGACTCACAGACGGAGAGAGAGAGAGAGAGAGAGAGAGAGAGAGAGAGAGAGAGAGAGAGAGAGAGCAACTGCACTGTTACCATCTGTCAAAAGCGACACTTACAAACCTCACGCTTAAGCAGTACCACGTGAGGCTCCAGCGGTGTCTTGCTACCCTGCCTCGTCTGTCCTGGCTCCACCACACTACGCTAGTCTTCGACCGTCAGAGGACATATTTTTAGTCAGTTATGCCGGTGATATATCGTGTGTTGAGTATGATGGCAGGTTATACCCCACCTGTAAATGTCAGACGAACCCTGGAACGGGTAAACACACGGCCTTCTGGGCGATCAGGTTAGCCTGACGTGTGTGTGTGTGTGTGTGTGTGTGTGTGTGTGTGTGTGTGTGTGTGTGTGTGTGTGTGTCGGGATATTACAAACCTCACACACAAACATGAGGAAGGTCAATAAGGACAAAAAATAATAAAGGAAGATTATGCACGACTCTCTGATCGAAGTCACTCAACATAACAACATGACGCATCCACGTCTCCAGTTGACCACACCGTTGCCTCACTGGGGAGGCGGCCTTCAGCGTTCAGTATAAACTCTGTTCTCGTGTATTCCGCTGCACTGGCCTCGTTGGCCCGACCTCACAACCCTTCGTGGAAGGAGTAACCAAAAGGTCTCGAGCAACACCGTCTTCATAAACTACATTTATTTCACGAGTGTGGCTTATCTTACACCATTAGTCTCTCCCCCCAGAGGTTAACACGAAGGCCACTACCGCTGATGTAAGATCTCTGCTAATTGTCACGTATGACTGGATGGGTACCAGCAGACGAGAGGAGGTGGCAGTTGACCACCCGCCGTCGGAGGGAGGCGCCACCTCCGTGATATCTCCCCTCCCAATCTCCGTGATTATATCCCCCTTCCACCCACCTCCCTGCATGCCCTGCCCTGCCTACCACTGCTGTTCTCACTGGAAGATCAACTGCATTAACGTGGCCCACGTCCGGCGCATCTGGCTCAGCGATGCACCCCCGCCCAACCCGACACTTCGCCTGGCAACTCGCCCTACGATGGACTTGGTAAGGCTTCGCCGTCAGGAAGGGCGCGGCGGGATGCATCTGAGAATGATCAAAGACACGGGCATTTTACGCAACTTGATCCGGACGAGGCAGCCAGCAAGGGGAAATGTGCGACACAAAGGACAAAAGCATAAATGTAAAGGATTCTGAGAACTGATGTGTTCTATACGTGAACACATGACAACAGAGCACCGATGGTGGACACGTAGTAAATCACGTGTTTTCTACGTGAACACACGACAATAGATCACTGATAGTGGACACATGTGTTCTCTAAGAGAACACATGACCAGACAAGGGTTCTCGCGTGTGTTCAGCAAGCAAACAAATGGTCAACCTACCATTTACTTTAATCTGGAAACCATTCTGTTGGTTTACTTAGAAGGCGGCAAAACCCGGACAGAAAGTGTCCTCCACCCCCATGTCAGGCACAACGCTCTATATACACACCTACCAAATAAACTGAATGAAATAACTTCCACAGAAATGAAATTCATGGAATAAATTACACATTTTCTACGCGAGGGGTCAACAAAGTAGGTTTTGTATGTGCGCCTCCTGCAATTACTGGGAGATAAACCTGTTCATATATTGTACAGACGATGATACAAAAGAGGCCATTTCCATGTGAACATTTCCGTGTGCTTTAAAGAGGACGACATTATCCTCCGTCGTAAAATACATACCTTACACACTGACACACGCCAGTGTAACGAACGGCGGCTCCGTCTAAACTGTCAGTGAGGAACTGCCCCAGGGGGGCTCGTCGCGCTTGAGGGCAAGAGAGGAGGTGCCCAGGTTTCGAAGGCTTGCTTCGAGTGGGCAGCGGGGGTCGAGCCACCGCGACCCCGAGTGTCAAAGGAGGGAGTGAGTGGGGATGAAGGGAGGTAGGTGGCTCGCGGGGTCCTTCCCTAACTGACAACGACAAACAGCCATTAGAGCAATTAATTGGTACAGCCTCCCGTGGTGTTTACCACGGGAGGCTGGGGAAGACCTACCACCACCACATCGCTTCCCAACAACGAACAGATCTTGCCGAGAACAACCTCCCCTTCCCCGGGGGCCTCTGTCCTGCGGCTGGTGAACACAACCGTAAAAGTCTCTCTCTCTCTCTCTCTCTCTCTCTCTCTCTCTCTCTCTCTCTCTCTCTCTCTCTGGCTCCCTCGCTCCTGGCGAAGCAAGGCCAACCTTCCCAGCTCCTCCTCCTCCTGCTGCAGTATCCACCAGCACACACAACACACCAGCCTCCTCCAGCAGCAGCCAGCCAGCCGCGCCCCCAACCCCCCCAGCAGCGATCTTTTAGCAACACCAGGAGGGGAACGGGTCGGGCGGGGAAGGTGGGGGAGGTGCTGTGCTGCTCCTCCCATGAATATGATCCGGTCAGGCGCCATGAGCGTGCTGGACGGACCCATGCAAGCAAGCAAGCAAGCAAGCGAGCCCGTCCGCGCCCCCCCAGGCACAGCCTGTGTGGAGGCCGTCCGCTCTCTTCACTGTGACTGCGGGAACAGCTTTTCAAAAACTCCCCCCCCCCCTAAAAAAAAAAAAAATAAAAGAAAATAAAAAATCAAAAACGTCACTAAAAGCCGCCCGTAAAATTATTTCTGAAAAAAATATAATACAATGGCCGGGGTAAAACAAAAAAAAAAAAATAATTAAATTTCTTTTTAATGTGAACACTGGGCTTGAAAATATATCCGTATGTATAAATGAAAAAAATGAAAAAAATCGGGGGAAAAACTGTTACCGTCATCATCAACCCTAGTGCCATCACACTATCGACACGTTATCAATAGAAGGTTTAAAGCCTCACATTCATGTTGAAAACAACACACACACACACACACACACACACACACACACACACACACACACACACACACACACGAGTGTTTTGCCTCCTCTTCCTCCGTGGCTTCGACCCAGGCATACCTTTGCCTCTGTGTCGTGTCGACCAATATGATTTTGAAAACAAAACAAGATTTAAAGAATATATATATATATATATATATATATATATATATATATATATATATATATATATATATATATATATATATATATATATAACGAAGGAAGAAATTCAGCCCTCATTTTTTTTTCTAAAGTCGGTGAGTGAGTGAATAAGTGAGTGAGTGTATGAGTGTGTTTGTTGACAGTGAGGCGGCGTTAGCTTGGATAGTCGGGGTTAGGGAGGGCGTCATGTTGGGCCTCCCGTTCCCTCCGCCCTACAATCACCACCTTCCATTAAGAAGAAAAAATATTCTATCTGCTCCAGCACGTCAAATGTTATCAATATCAATCATTATGGTGTCATTCGCAAACGCCACGTCACTAAGAGAGAGAGAGAGAGAGAGAGAGAGAGAGAGAGAGAGAGAGAGAGAGAGAGAGAGAGAGAGATTCATGTCACCGTACTAAGATCAAATGCATTTCTTTTCTTTCTTCTTTTTTTTTTCCTCCATTTCCAACGTTAAACCACGAGCCTGACAGACCTTACTCTGGAGCCTCATACCGTCCAGCTGATTTCCAGACCGTTCATGTTCTTCTGTGCCTCCCTGCACTCCCTCAGCCCCATAATCGAACTCAACCCTCACTATAACCTTCTTTAAGAGGTCAAAGTCTCTCCATAAATCATCATCTTAAGTCCCCTTAAGTTCATCCTGGGCTCCATCTCCGTACGCATTACACTCTCATTAACTCCCCCCTGTCTTACGTAAGTCCCTTTCGTGCTTGCCAAGATGGCTCCTCAAGCTTTCTCAAAGCTTGCTATGCTCTCTCCAGGCTTGCATCATTCACTTCATCCGCCCAACATGCTCCTGTTCAGCCCAAACATGCTCCTGTTCAGCCCAAACATGCTCCTGTTCAGCCCAAACATGCTCCTGTTAAGCCCAAACATGCTCCTGTTCAGCCCAAACATGCTCCTGTTCAGCCCAAACATGCTCCTGTTCAGCCCAAACATGCTCCTGTCCAGCCCAAACATGCTCCTGTCCAGCCCAAACATGCTCCTGTTCAGCCTAAACATGCTTCTGTTCAGCCCAAACATGCTCCTATCTAGCCCAAACATGCTCTTATCCAGCCCAAACATGCTCCTGTTCAGCCCAAACATGCTCCTGTTCAGCCCAAACATGCTCCTGTTCAGCCCAACATGCTCCTGTTCAGCCCAACATGCTCCTGTTCAGCCCAACATGCTCCTGTTCAGCCCAAACATGCTCCTGTTCAGCCCAAACATGCTCCTGTTCAGCCCAAACATGCTCCTGTTCAGCCCAAACATGCTCCTGTTCAGCCCAAACATGCTCCTGTTCAGCCCAAACATGCTCCTGTTCAGCCAAACATGCTCCTGTTGTGACCGCTGACTTCACTCCTGGAAGACTGCCACACTGGGTGAGGCAGAGGTTATATGAGGGGGTGGGGGTGAGGGTGGGATGCGCCACAATTAGCGGGGACACTTGTTATACAAGGTAGAGATACGCCCTTGTGCCGGGCGTAAGGTCATCCACAGTGGGTGGGAAAGACTTAATGCTACGGCAGGAAGGTGGTAGAGGACCTGTTCAGGTAAGCGAAGGGGGCTGAGGGAGAGTTGTCGAGGCAGGTGGTTGGAGAGGTGTTAAGGAAGGCCTGGGGGAAGGTTGTCAAGGTATGATCGGAGACGCCCTTTACGGTAGGTGGGTGGAGCTTAATTGCCGCGAAGCAGTGTCCTCTTTACACCCACCCGCTGAACGCCTCGAGGCATATGGGGTTTGTACGTACACCTTCCCAAGGATGATCCCAGTGGAGCCGAGGTCCCTTTCCATTTTTTTTATACCCACTCCTCGACGACCTGAAGCAAATAATGGAACACCCAAAACGAGTCCCCGACCGTCACGACCAATCTCCCAAATAGACACGACCTCGCTTTCACCTGTGAACCTTCCACTATACATACGCTATTTCTGACCCCAGTGGGGTCCCTCCGACAACAATCTTATCTCCATTCCCCACACCACCCCTTCAAATGCCAATTTCGGTACACCAAGAGAGTTAAGCGTTCATCCCTGCGCAGTGTCTTTGCTGACAGAGAGCTCTTAAGGTAAGCGGGAAAGAGAGGTGTTAAGGGCAGAGGTGTGGGTGGGTGGGTGAGGAGCTGTTAGGTACACGAGAAAGGTGTTAAGTTTGAGCGGGAGAGTCGTGAGACACACAGGAGAGAGACGGTGAGGTACGCGTGGGGAGAGACGGTGGGTTGAAGGTGAGGGTAGATGCTGGAACATGGCCTCCTGCCACACCAGCCACTGACAGCCACACAACACCCCTATCATTCTACAATCACAGTAGCCTCGTTCGTCCCCCCCCAAGCCACACAACACCCGTATCATCTTACAACCTGAAGAATCAGTGAATTCATCATACCATGTAGACAGTCGCCTTCTTCTTCCTCCCTCTCAGAAGGGGAAAAAAAATAAGAAAAATCTGAGCACCCAAACGGTGAAATCAACCTCGTTACCTTCTCTGGAACCCATAAATAGCATTACTCCACTCGGCTGTGGGCGGGCGGGTGGCTGGCTGGCTGGAGGTGCTAGTAGTAATGTCCCCCCCACACAAGTCGTATCAGTCACATCGAAGCTAAAGTTTACAGCGGCGGCGGCGGAGGAGGAGGAGGAGGAGGAGGCTACCGCGCCCCGTCAGCGTCCACCTTGCATTCCGGCAGTCGCTTGCTGCGGCGCCGGCCCCCTGGCGCCGCCACAGTCATTATCCAGGCAGCAAAAATATGCAGAAATTTATTTGGAGAGGATGGAGACTACAGCGGCCCTGTAGACTTTACTGTGGGTGCGGCGCCGCGCCCCGCGCGAGCTGGCGATGCAGTGGCACCACCACCATGGTCCTTTGTGGTGTTAACGTACGAGTATACAACTCTCTCTCTCTCTCTCTCTCTCTCTCTCTCTCTCTCTCTCTCTTACACACACGCACACACACACACACACACACACACACACACACCGCACATTTGTAACACTGGGTGTACAAAAGTCCGGAGCATATCGTTAGAGTTATGTACACTTCGTGATGGTCATTACACCGTGAGGGATTAATGCTATATGCGAGGTGACGTGAGGCCCACCACCAGGGAAGGAATGCCAAGAATGACTACATTTTTGAACACGTCGAGGTCGTTATGCAGCGAGGTGGTCAATGTCGAGTCGAGGTCGTCATGCAGCGATGTGGTCAATGTCCGTCTGGTCGAGGTCGTCATGCAGCGGTGTGGTCAATGTCTGTTTGTTCGAGGGCGTCATGCAGTGATGTGGTCAATGTCCGTCTGGTCGAGGGCGTCATGCAGCGAGGTGGTCAATGTCTGTCTGGTCGAGGGCGTCATGCAGCGATGTGGTCAATGTCTGTTTGGTCGAGGGCGTCATGCAGCGATGTGGTCAATGTCTGTCTGGCCGAGGGCGTCATGCAGCGAGGTGGTCAATGTCTGTCTGGTCGAGGGCGTCATGCAGCGAGGTGGTCAATGTCTGTCTGGTCGAGGGCGTCATGCAGCGAGGTGGTCAATGTCTGTCTGGTCGAGGGCGTCATACAGTCCTGTAATCTACTGTCTGGTCGAAGTAGTCATACAGCGCTGTAATCTATTGTCTGGTACTACAAAAGAAAAAAAAAATAATAACAGCGTCTTACCCGAAATAAATGACAAAATGCGACTCCCACAATGTAGCTTATATACACGTCTTGGTCATCAATCTTCCGATAGCATTTTCTACGATTTTTTTTTATCATCAAATGCGTCCCTCCCCAACATGCGTCCCTCCCCAACTTGCAACCCTCCCCAACATGCGTCCCTCCCCAACATGCGTCCCTCCCCAACATGCGTCCCTCCCCAACTTGCATCCCTCCCCAACTTGCAACCCTCCCCAACATGCGTTCCTCCCCAACATGCGTTCCTCCCCAACATGCGTTCCTCATCAACATGCGTCCCTCCCCAACTTGCGTTCCTCTCCAACTTGCGTGCCTCTCCAACTTAAAAAAGAGAGCAAGTCATCATTTGAGGATATACATAATATGAAAGATAACAATACCAACAAGGCCACTGTAATTTCCAAAGTCAGGTCATACAAAAAAAAATCAGACGATAAATAAATAAATACACTTGAAATATAACTACGACATCTTAGGTGAATGCCAGTGACCCTGACCTGACCCGGTCATGAACTGGACCAGGCAAGGGAACATCACGGTCCACGTACCTTACCAGGAGGCTCCAGCTCACCACGTGTACCGTCCACACACCGTACCCACCTGAAGATAAATGAACATGGTTATCAACAGACTGTGTGCGAGACACAGTGCCTGGACGCGTATCATTATCCTGAAAACGCAAAAATCGTATGAATGATTTATGACCACTTGCTGCAGGAAACACACCAGCATTGTTCAGCAAATTCATACCTTATCAGGTGACAGAATTCTACTACTACTACTACTACTACTTTTACAACTACTAATACTACCGCCACCACTACTACTACTACTTACTACGACTGCTATTACTACTATTAATAATACTACTTTACAACTACTAATGATAATAATGACAATATTCTTTACTACTAATAATAATGAAAATAATAATAATAATAATAATAATCCTCTTCACCTCTCAAAAAAAATTAATGAAACGATGAAAATAAAGAATATGGCCAATCTTCTACAGCTTAAAACAAGAGGCACCTGCACACCGGCAGTCGTACACTCATCGTCAACACTTGAAGGTGTTGATATGTTTTCGTTTGGTAGTTGTCGCTGGGCGTTGACGACCTTATCGCTCCTGGCATTTCAGTGGCCTAAAGCCCAGACAAGCAACAACGCACCCTGATTATATCAATCACCAATCTTTCAATTCAACGACTTACAACGTGTACATTGTGGAACATCCACCTCTCTTATTTCCTTCACTTCTGAGACGTATACCTTTTTTAGTGTCTCTTCGCTCATCCTCTCCATACGTCCAAACCATTTCAGCACAACTCCCTCAACTGTTCGCCAGACCTGTTTTAAACATCACAACCTATGTTGTGAACCTCACCCCTCGCATTAACTCACTTCAGGAACTCATTATATACCTGCAGTGAAAAAGCTACACTGAAGAAACAAGCGAGTATTAACACTCACACAAACAAACATATCTGCCGTCTCCAGCGTTAGCAAAGTAAAGCCAGAAACACACGAAGAAAAACATCATTTGCTCACATACCCTCTCTGTCTACAGTGCCCTTGAACCAGAGCCCTCTCTATCCACAAGCAAGCCTCAGACACTTTTCTGTGGTTTCCCCTGACCACATCACAGACCCTAGTTCAGCCAACTGATAACATATCGCGCCCTGTATACTCGATCGCTCCAATTCACTCTATCCCTTGCATGCCTCAC